>NC_089586.1:33171303-33471303 GCF_019320115.1 Miscanthus floridulus | reverse complement strand
TATATTACCCCATAGTTCTTTTCGACGATAGCAAATATAGCCTACCGTGCTTTGGTATTCACCTATATCTCACAGGTGACAGGAAATCACCCAACTTCTACTGGTCTAATCATGGCTAAGCATATTTCGATCCTGGACCTACACAGGGTTAAAGGTATATGCAACTAGACAAGGTAGTTCTATGCATCAAGTATTTCTAATCAACTCTTATAACCTAATGCATCAAACATAAAGGACTCAAGTAGTATTTATAAAATACTGGGAGATTTAGAATGCTCCGGGGCTTGCCTTTGAGGAAAGAGGTGGGTCGGTGATCTAGGCACTTAGGGAGCTCTTATGGAGTCTGCTCTTCTTCTCCTAGAGCTGCGACTTGAGGAGTCTCCTACTGATCCCCTTCCTCTTCTTTGTTGAATTCCAACAACGTTATCTCCTCGGTCGATCCTATATGCATGAGCATGGTATAAGATATCACGAATGCATATACGATGACACATGTAATATGATACAACAGGATGAATGCTTCCTCCTAAGTACTTTCAACAGCATGGTATGAAAGTAATAACAAGTGCATCTTATTTTACTGAGTAGGTGCATATCTCTTATCTACTATTTAAGTAAACACTTCTGTAATTTATTTACCGGACTACAAGAGAATAGCTCATTGTTTTAACTATAACTGGAGTTATACACATTGGAAAAATAGGGTTGTAGACATTCTGGAAAGCTTATGAAATCGTCTACAACTTTCTTTTAATACCCTTAATGTGATTCAACAGTTATCTAGGTCAAACAATTCAGTTATTCAAATCTGCACAGGAAGTAAACATTTTGGACAACAAATTTCTAACAGCCAAAACTCTAAAACACTAAGGCCTATGATTATGAAAATTTAACACAAGGTAGATCATTAAGTTATCTACAACTTTGTTATTAACAAGTTTTATAGAAAAGGCCCTTATCAACATGAAATCATCAACTCGACCAAAACTATGCAAGCAGCCATTTATTTGATTTATAAAGCAATAATTACTTAGTTGCATACAACAAATTGCTTCTAAGCCTTACTATTTAACATCAAAAGTTTATATGTATCACAAGTACCATAGAAAACATCATGGTCAAGAACAATTTATTTATTTACATGCCTTTATTAATTTAATTACATAATTAGGAGAAATGACAAACATATATTAATGTGCATACTAAATTCTCATAAAATTACAATGGATTCCAAGTGCTCCCCATAGACTATTGTAAAAATTTCATACCATTTGAACATGTATAACATCCTCTACAAAAATGACAAGCTAGCAAGGTTTATTTTAGTAAAAATAATTAAACCTATAGAAAAGTGTCAAACAATAGATTATATATTTTTCTTAGCTTCATAATAGTGACATACTACTGTAGAAAAATTTGCATGGCAATATGTTACTTATTTTTATTCCCATAATTTTTCTCAGAAAACACCATTTATTAATAGATAAATAGAAAGATCATATTTCAATCAAGTTGACTGCAAGTTTATTATTTTTCCTAGCTAGAGCATGTCAACACAAGACCAGTAAAATTGGAATCACAATTTTGTCACGTCCCTAGCTCAAGTTACACATTTTATAATATTGTAAACATTCAAAAGACAATTATCTAGCTATATTTTATTCACCAATAAAAATACTAGAAACTATACATCTCATATTTTTATCAAATACTACACTTCATGAGAAACACAACAAAATTTGGTTCACCAAAATTGGACATCTACAACTCAACTTATGATTTTTCAAAGTTAGCACAAAATCTAGAAAATAATAAACTAAAACCCTAAACTGTTCTCACTGATATCAGGGACCCACGGGTTAGGGGACCCCACACGTCAGTGACCCAAAGACAGAGCACAGTGGTTGGCTGGCACTATCTTGCCGATGATGAGCACTCCGGCGAAACCGACCCCACCTACGTGATCTACTCACTAACCCGCGTTGATTGGTACCCGTGGTGGCAGCGCGGATGCATCGGAGCTACCTCATCGCCGGCCATGGTGGCACGGCGATGTTGTGCTGAGGTACGTTGGCCGTTACAAGCCACAGCAAGGCTCGGCGAGAAGCGCACGAGCTCTGTGGTGACGACTGAAGGGTCAAGATGGCGACTAGAGGGGGGGTGAATAGTCATTTCTAAAACTTAATCACGTCGACTAACCGAAACAAGTGCGGAATTGAAACCATCGGTCTAGCCAAGACTATACCCATCTATCTATGTTATCTAGCACCTTGCAAAGATCCTAATTAAGCAACAAAGGTGTTGGGCTAGTTAGAGCTCACCTAATCAATTCTCAAAGCAAGGTCACACAAACCTATGCCACTAGTAATTTAACCAACGGGGAGCTCCTACACATGCTAGTAAGCAAAAGCACAAAGACAACTAAGCTCACTAGCAATGCTCAATAACAAGGCAACCAATGTCAAATTAGAGAGCGCAAATACTTAGCTACACAAACTAAGCAAAGTGACTAACAAGGTTACATAAACCAAATTAGTCATGTAAGGGAGCTACTTCTATGCTACATAAGCAAGAAGGTAACTAGTGAGCTATACAAGCAAGCTAATTACAAGAGCAACTACACAAGCATAATGTATATGAAAGTAATTATAAGCTTGTGTAACGAGGATGCAAACCAACGAGAAGAATAAAGTTGACACGGTGATTTTTCTCCTGAGGTTCACGTGCTTGCCAACACGCAAGTCCCCATTGTGTCGACCGCTCACTTAGTGGTTCAGTGGCTAATTGGCATCACCCGCCAAGCCCTCATGTCGGGCACCACAAGAACCTACCCTGAAAGTGAGGGTAGCTAAATGACATGCTTTACTAAAGTTGCTCTTCGTGGCTCCCATAGGGCGAGCACAATGCCCCTCACAAAGCTCTTCTTCGGAGCATCGCACAAGCTTCTTGCGGGCTTCGACGGAGACCACCACCAAGCTTTCTAGGAGGTGGCAACCTCCAAGAGTAACAAGCACCACCGGCTTGCAACTCGATCACCTAGTGCCACCCGATACAACCTCACGATGCAATCGCACTAGAATGGCTCTCTTACACAATCAGATGATCACTATCAAGCATATGTGAGATGGAGGGCTCCCAAGTACTCTCAAGCATGGACACAAAGTCTCTCGAGGTGCTCCACCCTAGCCATGGCTGAGACCCCCTTCTATGTATAGCCCCATGGGCTAAAATAGTCATTACACCTTCACTAGGCGTTTTTCAGGTTGACTGGACACGCTGGTCATATCGACCGGACATAGGACCTCAATGTCCGATCAATGGATGCCCACCACATGTCGCCTCTATTCGCCATGTGTATGTGTGTTAGCATTTTCATAATCATTTTCCAAAGGATTAGCCACTCAACTTGCCATGCCACTCAATCCTAGCGATGATGCAAAGTTAGATCATTCGAGTGGCACTAGATGACCGATATGCAAACAAGTTTGCCCCTCTTGATAGTACGACCATCTATCCTAAACCTGGTCATCAACTTCTCTACACACCTATGACTGGTGAAATAAAATGCCCTAGGTTATACCTTTGCCTTGCGCATTCCATTCCATCTCCTCCAATGTTGATGCAACACATGCACCAACATGATCAACAATGATATGATCCACTTCATATCATCACGTGATCATATTAGTTCATCAATCTTGACTTCACTTGCTTTTCACTGTTGCCTTCATCCATCGATGCCAAGTCTTACTTAAGCTTCACCGCCACGCGGTCCATCGCTCCAAAGCCTCCAACTTACCCTTCATGTTTGCAACCGGTCCATCAAGCCAAGTCATGTCTTGATCTTCTCCACCTTGATCACATGACTCAATGTCATGTCTCATTTGCAATGAGCTCCTTCATCATCACATGTGTGAGCGTGTCAACATCTCCAAGCCATTTTCACCTTCATGGCATATGTTGCTCACACACATATACCTATGGACTAATCACCTATGTATCTCACATAAACACAATTAGTCCACCTAGGTTGTCACTCAATTACCAAAACCACACAAGGACCTTTCAATCTCCCCCATTTTGGTAATTGATGACAACTCTACAAAGATATAGAAATTAAGCTCTTTTGGATTCATGTTGCCTGCCCAAGCAATTTTACCATGTGAAAATGATTTTGCACAAGTACCACAAACCCGAGATGGTAGCATTAGCTCCCCCTACATATGTGCTAGAGTGTTTGGTTTGAAGTTCGCACATATGCATAGATTGGAGATGTGGGAGAGTAATTACTACCGAATGATGCTAGGGTGTATAGAGTAAACCTTTGAAGTGTGATACCAATCAAAGTTGCACCTTTAAGTTCATCCTTAGCACCATGGTTAGCTAGATAACACTTGGAAAAAAGCACTAGATACCTCGTGAGATCAACATTAAAAGCAAGGTACTAGCATTACTTGAAAAACATACCAAGTGTCTAGCTATCATCCTATGCATGCTAGTTTTTATTTCATCAATCAAATTTTACAACTAGCATACATCACACAAGCATGCATATTGAATTTAAGAACTTATGCAATGCAAGAAAGCACATGAATATGCACATATCAAATGCAATCAATCAAAGTTCATGAGCTTGCTCCTCCTACTTGTGTGCTTCTCTTGTCCAAGAATTTTGATCCATCTCTTTTCTTCAATGTTGCTCCCTTTTTTGTCGATGTCCATGTCCAACCTCTACTTCTTTGTCTCAATCCTCTCCCAAAGCTTTCATATGTTATCTCTCCCCTTGTACAATCTCAATCTCAATCTCAAGGCTTTCATATCTTTGTACAATCTCTCCCCCCCTTTGTTATCAATTTCCATAAAAGGTGTGCTTCTCATTGATGCAAAAGTATGCATTTGGGGTAGATGGTTGAGGCTTGAATCTTTCATTTTTTATGGACATCACTTGATTATTGGAATAACGCCACTTCTAGAGACCACTTGTAACTTGTACCACTTGTATCTAGTGGAAGGCTTCTTAAGATACCACACATAGGATCTTTGAACTTGATATCAATTTGTGGGACACCTCCCCCTATGTGATAGCATGGGTCATCCATTTGGTACACTTGAGCTCTTCTAGGTGAGGGATGCATTCTTCATTTGATGGTCACTTAAAGTTGAGGATCACATGTGGAACCATCGTCTTGCATGATTGATACCATGTGTAGATGTGATGCCACTTGAAAGAATCTTCTAGTATGGAACCATTTATTGGATTTATCAATAAAAACTATCTCTTGAACCTTTGTTATCTTCATGAGTACCACTTATAGGATATCACTTGTGAGTTGATCTAGACATCACTTGTGAATTCTTGATGAAATACTTGAGTCTAGATACCACTTGAAACAAAAAAACTAGATATCCATTTGCATTGTTGTCTTGTGCTTGTACTCTTATCACTATCATGAGCTTCTATGGTTGACTTGAACTAAATTGATTTGCCTAAGCTTTCAAGTCTGGTTTGAACCAATGACAAGCTTCTTCACACCTCTTGCCAGGGTTATCTTGTTAATGTTGTACTTGTTACTTGTTGGCAATCCAAATTAAGTCAAGTACTTGGGTTTACTAGCTCATGAACAAATTCATACACTAACCACTAGATCAATTAATCATTCAAGCAATAGTGGTAGGCTATTAATTTAAATATTTCATTTGTTATGCATGACCCTATGAAGCATGTACTATATGCACTATCCACATACTAGTAAGGGATGACATGATCATGCACATTACAATAATACCTTTGCTATGTTGGAGTAGAGGATAGTCACATAGATTTCAATTCATTACTCCAATAGCAATGTGAAGTCCAATTATAAGCTTGGTAAAAACCAATGGTGTCGCAGAATCATCCAATTTATAAGAGCACAAGTACAAAAACGATCATCGAAATGATTGAATTCTCGCACTTGAGCCCATATAAATCCTATAGTCAACTGAAACCATGAAGGATTTCAAATCAACTTGCATACAACCAAGATCATAGTAATTCAACATAACACATCACATGTTACAACATTTCACAAATAGTTTGCAGATAGATTACAACACATCAGAGTCATAGTTATTATAAACCAAGTCTTGTAAAGTAGGAGAAGCAAATAGTTTAACTCACACACACGAGTTCAAATACAAGTACCGGCTTGCTGATCACATCCCACAAAAGCATTCGGATAAGATAAACAGAGATCATGCCCGTGATCTAGTCTTCGTCACCCGTCAGGTGGAGATAGTACTTATAGAAGCACTGATAAAGAAGGTCATCTACAACAAGAGAGAATAAACCCTAAGTACGAGAATGTACTCAGCTAGACTTACCCATCAGAAACCAAAATAATTGACACCAAGGATCATGCATAGCTTAATCTAGTGGATCTGGCTGACACTTTCTTTTTGTGAAAAAGCATAAGTAGTAATGATCAACTCTTAACCTGAGCTAGCAGTAACTTTTAGCCATTAACCTGTCATCTATACTAGCACCTATACTAAGCAATCACTTGATTAAGATGTAAACATTATTAACCATAGTAGGTATAAACTATGGCAACATTATCATCATTCTCCATTTAACCATATCATTAAATTAAGTGAATCTATGTTGCTGGTGCTTAGTCAAGTTCTCACTATCCGGGAGAGACGGTGATTTGAATCGATTCCTATCTAGCTGGAGGGGTATTCCTAAACACAAACCCTGCTTCCCCCATCAGGGTCGCAAACAAGTCACCTTTGGTACAATTTAGGAGTCATGGGTACGATTAGTGTCGCAAAATCAGAGAACCACTCTACCATGATTGCTTGGTGACTTAACCCGCCCTTGGGCTTACGCCAATGGCTCTCCGCACATCCTTACTGCCATCCAGATTGCGACCAACTGCTCATGATCTCGGCCTGAGTCGAGCTACTAGGCTTCATGGTCGGAATGACTTATCCGGCCAGCTAAGTGTTAGGCTATGTTGAACATGACATGAGGACGTACAGTGTATTGGTCCTTAAACGACACAGACGGAGTCACTATGTCCAAACTTATACAAGACTCCGCCCGGTCTTAATTCATTATTAACATGGTTCTTTTCCATGATAGCTAAAGCACCCGGTTTTAAGAACAAAACCAGATACACACCATATGTGAGCCTAGGAAGTCAAATCTCACATATAGCTACAAATAAGGGTAATATCAATAGACAACGCTTAAATACATAACGTATTAGTATAAAGAATATAACCTCAGAGTATAGACAGCGTAAAGACAACTCCGATCTTCAGGCGAAGACTCCAAATCCACAGGAACAGCTGACTGGTTGATCACAAGCCTAATTCCTCCAAACTCTAGCAATCTGGTACCCATCTAGGGTTTTTATCCAAATAATTGAAAATAAAGCAAGCGTAAGTACATGTCATACTCAACAAATATAACATGGGGTTCATGAGGCTCAAAAGGCTGACACTGGTTTAACTATGATTAGCTTTTAATGAGTCATGATTTTAACAATTGAGTAGCAACAAATTCACCTCAAGCCCATAAACACATGATCAGGTAAACATGAATAATGAATAGCATAAACAATTAACCATTAGTGAGCATCTTCATCATCAGTATCATCTGTGTTCATCATCTATTCTGTAAATGTTCCAAGGCCACTCGTGACCGTGAGCATGGCTGATATACCAGTTTTACACTCTGTAGAGGTTGTATACTTTCACTATGAGTCGTGATTTACCCTTTCGCCCGAGGTGATCAGCCTCTTGACCCACTACCAAGGAAGGTCGGCAGGGTTCACTATGAAGCCTTTTAAAGGTTTGTCTAACAAGTTAGAGCCATTAGATTCACTCGGCAAACAGATGTAGGAACCCCCCTATCGAATGGCACAATTCCATCATGGCTATACACATAAGAGTAGAGGTTGTCCTATACCCGATTCATCAAGCCATTCTTATGCCAATAAAGGTAACCACTAACAAACTAGAAAATGTCCTCATACTGAGCTAAAGCCAGAGCCATGTAGCCCTCACAGCTGTACTGTAAGTCCTGGATGATCACTTATAGATAAGTCCTTAGGGAGAGGAATCTAGAGCACCATAAAATAGCCCAATGCTCTAGCCCCCTTGTTCCATGTTGCTAGAAAAGCATCTTTTAATGTTTATTGCATATTCCATTAGTCAAGTTACAAGATCATGGTCTTTAATTGAGCACTAGCATCATACTACCCAATGCAATTACCCCATAGGTAACAAGGCACAAGTACAAAAGACTAGGAACCCTTAGTGGTAGTCAAGGTAGACACATGCAGTATGAATTAAATGATTAAAGGTGTATAGGACAACAGGGAAGATCCCATGTTATACTTGCCTTAAAACACCGATCCTTCGGTAAGCTTTAGTTTTCAACGTTCTTCTTCTTCTTCTTGATCATCACATATATCTCACTGACTGGACGAAATCATAAAGCACCACACAAGCATCCATACAATCATACATGAAGCAAATAATAGATCTAAATTAGAATAGTACACCAAACATAAGATCAAGATGAAAAGTTTGTATAATGAATCTACGTCTCGCTACGAACACAAAGACACAACAAGCATGCTAATTGGAGCTACGGTTAAAAAGATACAGCTACCGAGAGATCTGCTCATAAAACTATTAGCTTCATGTGTTTTATTTATATAAAAACATATATAAGGTATTGTATAGATAATATAATTTAAGTCAAATTTAAGTTTGAATTATAATACTAAAGTGAAAGAAATCATATTTTATTTATAAAACCTAGTTGCATAGTTATTATTCAAGATATGATTCAAATCATGAAATTCCAAAAATAGTAATATGATAAACACTATTACTATCACGTAGATCTCGTCGCTACGAATCTAACGCAACTTGAATGGGGAAAAACGGATCTAAAACGTAGAAGATATGATTTAAACAAGTTTTCCTTTAATAAAATAATAGATTAAATCTAATCATGAATTTTAAAAGTTGAAAACCTAATTAACAGTAGTATTAACATGTAGATTAGGGAATTACGAACCTAACGCAGGTTGAACGGATCAAATCAGAGTTAAAACGGAGAAGTCATGGCTAAAACAAAATCAGTGGCAAATCTGTAAATAAGTGAAAACGTATTTTGGATCTAAACCTAAGAAACTACGCTTTCAAAAGAAGAAAACGAAATCGGGAACACTGTTTTCATCTGCGGGGTCAATAAAAAAATTAGGGACCTATCTGCAAAACTAGAGTGGCTGACTGGTATTGACCGAGTTGACTTAGGCTAACTATGAATCGTGGCCATTGATCTCAGAGTTGATGGCTAGAAAAGAGTGGGGAGGATGGAGTCACCGACACAGTAGCCATGGTGGCGGTGCCATGGCCAGCGCAAGCTTGGCCTCACCGGAGTTCGTGAAATCAGTGAATCTGGCTCTCGTCGGCCATGGGATCTGCACGGGAAGCAAGCAAGGGATGCAGTAAACTCGTAGAGAAGGTCGGGGATAGTGGCGAACGCGTAGAGGCGATGCCAGGCTCATTTTGGTGGCTCAAGTTGATGTCGCATCTCCAGTGAGCACTACCGGGTGGAAGAGAAGGAGATGGATATCGATAGGGGTACCTACGGGTTACTTACCCACATACGAAGCTTGGAGGGGTGCTCAGGGCGACCACGACACGATGGTTCGGTAGATCGAGGCGATGGCGGCACTAGGGTGGTCGTGAGCTCGGTGGCAGCATGGCTTGAGGTGAGGCGATGTGCTCTCGGGTTTGGGGAAAGCGGTATGGGCTCGGCTGATACTTATGGGGCGAGACGGCTGGCGGCGCACGCAAATCAATGGAGCTGGGCGGGGGCAGCACGGACTCCAGGCGGCGGCGATTGTGGAGTCTGGCTCAGTGATGCCACGGGGAAGAAGAAGACCAGCTGACGAGTGGGCTCCAGTGGTCAGCAACACAGGGTGCGGGGTCTGCCTATCGGTGAAACACAGAAGAGGGGAAGAAAGGAGGAGCGCGGTGTCGACCTAGTTGGGCCGGCTGGCTTGTTGCCGGACCGCGAAAACGATGGCCAAACGGGGAAAATGGGAGTAGGAAGCGGGCCACGCGGTTGCTGGGCTGCGAGGAGGGAAAAGCGCAGTTGGGCCAGCTCAGTAAGATTCCTGAGGAGAAGGGAAGAGGCCAGGTGGGCCAGATGCCGGGTAGGAAGGAAAAAATAATGAATTCTTTACTATTTTGTTTTAAAAACCAAATTTAAATGTAAACCAAATCAAATTCGAAGATGGTTTAAAATACACTTTTTAATACAAATAAAAATGAAAATTTTGGTAAGTTTTCAAAAATAAATTTTACAACTTTTTAAATTCTTTTATTTTCTAATTCTCTTTTCTATCTTTTCTTTTACTTCGAAGCCATTTTTAATTTCTTTTGCAAAAGCAATTTAAATTCATTTCGAATTTTGGATTCAACCACTCATTACAATAAAACAAATGCACCGGCATGTATGCACAAACATGTTGTTAATCCTTACGATGCATTTTAATTTAATGAAAATTTTTATTTTCCCTATGTTTTCATGAGCACATAATTCCAAATTAAATCATTTTAGCTCTATTTTCAAAAATTCAAATTTTGGGGTGTTACAATAGCAAATATAGCCAATCGTGACCCACCTCATCCTAAAGCTTGCAGGTGACAGAAAATCACCCGACTTCTACTGCACTAAGCATGGCTAAGCATTTAACCTGTTCCTAAACTTAAATAGGATTCAAGTGTGATATCTGGACAAGGATAGATATATAATACAACAATTGGTTCCAATCAATTCCTATACTTAATGCATCAGCAACAATAAACGATACTCAAGATATTTGTAAAAACATGGGAGACTTAATATGCTTCAGGGCTTGCGTTTCATGAAAGAGGATGGGCGGTGGTCAGGGCACTCGGGCAACTCCTCCTCGGTGGCTGCTTTGTCCATTGCCTGAACCTCGGGCTCCTCTTCCTGGCTCGCTCCCTTGAACTCTAGAAGTGTCACTCCCTCTGGCACACCTATTGCATGTATGCGCAAGATAAATATCATGGATGCACATGAACGAAGTTAGGGATGCTCAGGGAATGCACATGCTTACTGCAGTCCGCATATTCTAACTTAAGCTCTATTCAAATCACTTTAACTTACCATGTTTATACAACCTAATGTACAATTGCTCATCTTTAGTTAAGGACCTAGTACCTACACCTAAGTATGTTCTCAAGTTAGGCTAGCACCTAAACAATCAACAAGAATATTGCAACAAAGCATGCACGCAAACATTCGGATTGCAGTAAAACAGGGACTATACATCGGTACAGTAAACTAATTATAATCGGAGATCTACAAATCAAAATGACAAGCAATAAGACAATTTGTAAATCTTATGAAATTGCCTACAATTAATTTTCAGACCTCAAGGCATGATTCTAATCTTTACTAGGTCGAATTTATATAACCACATAATCAGATCCAAACAAGACAGAGAGCAAGCAAAACTGTGATCCAACTTTGAATGATTGTAAATCCTAAATTACTAGGCCAAATGCCATCAAATTTTAATAGAAGCTAGATACATCTACAACTTTTGTATTCACCACTTTCTCAGAAAACCAAATTATCATGGTGAACTTTGCAAAGTTCCCAGAACTATCCAGAAAGACATAATGCAAGAGAATATTTATTAACTTATGTTGCAAACATATAAATGGACAAAACCAACTTTACTAACTCATCATACATATCAAAATAACACCAGAAAGTAAAGTGTTCACCACCAATTCATTTCTTTTAATGTCTTTCTTAATTTATTTAATTATTTAAGAGGAATAATAAACATATATGAAAATTGCACCATTTAATCTACAAAAATTACAGTAGGTACTACATGCTCCAAGTAGGCTACTATAAAAATTTCACATCATTTGAACCAGTATAACATCCTACACAAAAATGACAAGGTATAAAGGCTTAAAATAACATAAATAGGAAACCCTAGTGAAAAGTGTCAAGCAATAGATTTTATATTTTTCTTAGCATCCCTAAGGTACTAGGACAACCTCCAATAAATTTCATGGTCATTGGATTCATAGATTAATTATTAAAATTCACACAAGGATCATCTAATGATAAAAGGGAAATTAATAACTCAAAAACCATTCATGCACTGACTCTGAAATTTTTACCAGAGCTTCTACTCATCAAGAAGAGATCACCATATAAATTTTATAATTTTTGGAGCATAGGAATTCTAGATATGAATTAAACAATTTGCATCCATTTACAAACACATTTCAAGTTACAATTTAATTCTTCCAGAAACCTTACTACAAGTGTTCATGTTATATTTTTCCTAAATACTACACTTCACCAAGATCCTAAAAAATTAGAACCACCACATTTGGATCTACCAAACTCCAGATATAAATTTCACAAAATAGCATTCAAATCTAAAATATTTGAACTATCTTTCTAACCCTAAGTCACTAACAACTGGGGCCCGCTTGTCAGCGAAACTAAAACAGAGCATGGCACGGGACAGCATGGGATGGGCGCTAGCTTGCCAATGGTGGCTTCTCTAGCGATGAGGAGGGTACCACCGTGTCCGCCTTGACCACCCGCATCGATTGACCTCCTAAACCTAAACCCTACCGACCTCTAGGTGCGTCGGCCATGGCGCACAGCGGTGCTCCAATGAACCCTGGTGCTAGATGCCTGGAGAAGGTGCGCATCGGCTTCCTGGGACCATGGCGGACCTCCCTACGCTACTGCTACCAGCTATAGTGAAATGGTCGAGCGTGGCCGCGTGAGGTCACCAGTGGCGGCCATGGCGCAGCGGTGCGCGGCCATGTTCTAGCTCGGTTGGACCGGCATTGTTGGTAGCATCATCACCGGAGCATCTACACGTGACATGGAATATGAGACGAGAGCTAGGGAAGGAGGAGAGGTGCCATGCTATGTTGGCCACGGTAGATCGCGAGCGCGGCGGTGCTCCGATGAGCTTTGGTCAGGGCGGATTCAGCAAAAGCCGCTTACTTAGATCTCGATTGGCTCAGAGAAAACATCTATGAGGTCTGTGAGGTTCTAGCAGAGCTATGGTTGGGATGGTGTTGGCTGTGGTGCAGTGGCGAGCTTGCGCGAGCTTGGTGGAGCAAATGGCGACGGTGGAGGCTTCTCAGTGGCTCAGGCACATGCGGGTGGAGCAAATGGAGTAGGGGCGTAGCCGGGGTGAGCGCGGGTGTGATGAGGCATGCGATAACCCAACGTGGCCTAGCTAGGTAGGACATCGGCAATGGGTGGCCTCCACGTGATGGCCGAGCTCTGACGAAGTCGGCCACTGTAGGCCAAATCGATTCAGTCATCAGCATTCGACAGCCCGCCTGACAGCGCAACTTGATAGCATTAAAACTCCTAATCCGTGATGATCCAGGTTAAGGTGTAGTTGACAAAGTCATAGTACCAAGTGGGATCTTAAACTTTGCTAATTGGAGCTCGAGTTGGTTCAGCTTGGTTTGGGAGATACAAAGCTCCAAACATCGACACATGAAACTAAAAAGCAGTTCCCAGACTTAGAAAAATTCTAAGTCTCCAACTAGCCCCCAAAACTGACTTGTGGGCCATTTTTTAGCATGTTCTGCATATTTTCATGAGATGGTCATAAAATAACTTTTGTTCCTTATATAATTTTCTACAACTTTGCTTTAGATTGCTTAGACATGCAAACACTCTAAGCTATCTTTTTAAATAGTCAAACAAAAGAGTCCTAGGGGTCAACACAAGTCAAACCATTACTAGGAAACATAATTAGGCAATATGGTCAACATGAACATTGTTCCTAATGACATTCTAAGTGTAACTAAGTTGTTTAAGAGGATAATTATCCACACCACACATTGATCACACAAAAATCAAGCATCACATGTATTGAAACAAGGAAGAACAAGTGAAATGTTACTTTAGTTTCAAAGCCATGTTTCATATGTTTCATGAGTTTGTTGCATAGTACTAACTAACCATGTTACTAAAGTATGTGACATGTTTCAAGAGTGAGTTGCACATGTTTCACTTGAGTGTTGCACACTGTTCATTTCATAAAACAAACACACATGGAATAGAACAATATGCTGCAATGTTTCAAAAGCATGTTTCAACAATCCAAGCTCATGAATGGATGAATGATGCTCATGTTTTATGAAATGCCAGTGCAAATGTGGAAGCCAAACACCTAGGGGTTACAAATGGATACCATTTTGAATTCTATTCTTCACCCATATGAAATGAATACCACTTATGATCAAGTGCACTTTCTTGTTGTTGTTTGCTTGCTTCATCTTTTGATCAATGCTTGCATGAGAGCATCAATGTGAGAATACTACTTAAAATATCATGACTAGCTCTCTTTTGGGTGTTGCATGCTTTTCTTGATCAATCCTTTTGATTGCTTCAACTAGGCATCTCAAATGTCTCTTGGATCACCACTTCCATGTTAGCCTTCCAAGTACCACACTTGGTTTACCTACACATAGGCGGCAAGCCCCTATACTAGGGAGAAGTGATCTCTCTCTAAAGAACCATTCTTGATACTCACTTGAAATAGCTTGATTTATTGCTCCAAGTGATGGACTTAACTTGATGAGTAACCTTGATTCCTTCTTTAAGTCCTTTTCTTTCTACTTGTTTAAGTCCTTTTCTTTCTACCAAATGATCTATAATCATATCTAGAACTTAAACTTCATCTTCAACTTGAGTTTGATCTTGATCTTCATCTTGAGTACCAAAAGTGTGCAAAGTACACTCCACAATCAAATGTCCTTGTACTCTTTTCTTGTCATGCTTCTCGATCATCTCAAAAATAAACTTAGGTACCTCAATTACTTATAAATATGTTTCCAACTTGAGGACCTTTCAATCAAAGTGACTCCAAATAAATCCAATAATTGTCACTTTTTTGGCAGATTCTGTACTCTTCAAAGAAAAATGTATATCCCTCAAAGTACAAATCCAAATACCACGAAATTTGATGGAAATGTGTATCACTAGGTTGTCTAGCAGCTGTAAAAATTTGAACTTCATTTGACTTCTAGATTGCCACCAGATTTTAATTCTTCCACCACTGCTACATGCTGAAAACTGTTGCACTATAGCTAACAAGATCCACTCTAGAACCAAAGCATTTCTTATCTAATTCTCATGAAATTTGTATAGTATATTATACCATAAGTCTAGAGCATGTACACCAATTTTTATGCCAATTCAATAAGTTTTGATTACTCAAACATGTCTAAGATCACAGCTAGCTCAATTTTTCAATATAGGACAGATTTCAATCACTTGAGTTATACTTCATGAAATGTGAATCAAACTTGAAACCAACTTGTTTGAATACTTTCATAAGACATAAATCTATTCAATCCACTTACTAAATGTCATCTTATGAACTTATCCAACACAAATCAATCCAAACTTGACTACTAATCAATTATCCATTCAATCATCTTATAGCAAGCAACATTGCATATTTATCTAATTCAATCAACTCATATGCACCTAAATGAAATAATCAACAAGAGATATACCTTTGCTAGCTCATAATCATCCAACTAGCAAGCTTCAACTCAATTGTTTTCAAGTCATCAAATCATCCAATAAATCACCACAACTTGAATATGACACTTGTACGTTGTAGCACATTTGGACTTCACTCAATTATCATGGCATTGGGTTTGGATGTGCACTAGTCTTCATAACTTGACTCAACATATGATGATCAATATGAAGTCAATTGAATCAAGTATCCAATTCCAATGGTACCTACAATCAATCATCCACTTTTTGATGGTACCCAAACAATTTTGGGTCCTCTCAAGTTAGGAGCGACATACTTAGGCAAAGCCTTAGTATGAGTAGTGGGATATTTTGCAACAACAACCATAGAGGTACCATTACCATCCTTTCTAAGCACATTATTTTCAATAATTGAAATAGGCTTAGAATTGTTACCTAGGGGATATGAATGTGCCATGTGTCCCCTTTTCCGGCATGAGTAGCACTTTCTCTTTGATTGAGCCTTCTCTTCCTTGCTCATGTTGTGCTTCTCATTGCCTTGCTTCTCCTTGTTTGCTTGAGCCTTCTTCTCAAGCTTTCTTGGACAACCCAAAGCTAGGTGGCCCAATGTGTCACAACTATAGAATCTCATGTGAGCAATCTTCTCCATTTTCTCTTCTTTGTTCTTGCTCATTTGCTTTGCATCTTGATTCATCCTTGGACGCAATGTTCTTTCTCTTGCTTTTCCACCCCTTCTAGTTTTCTTCTTCTTTATCATCAAATCACCACCATCTTCATGGTTGATCTTGATTTGCTCTTAGGGTGTCTTCTTTTGCTCAACTTGTGGCTTTGGTTGAGGCTCTTCTAGTTGCTTCACCAATTGCTTGGTTGGGCACATAAAGGTAAGGTGACCCCAAGTGTGGCACTTGAAGCACTTCACATGCTTGAGCCTCTCTTCTTCTTTTACCTTCTTGAGCTTCTCAATGTTAGGGCAACCATTTGCAAGGTATCCCGCTTCATGACACCGATAGCACATGGTATGAGAGAGCTTTCTTTGTTGTAGCTTCTTCATCTTTCTTTCTCTCTTTATTTCACCCTTTGCCATCTTCATCTTGAAGCCAAGGCCACACTTGTCACCATAGTTTCTTTGAGTCTTCAACATATGCTCAAAGGTGACTTTTGAGTTATAGCACCTCTCTAACTTGTTGCTCAAATTCTTCACTTTATTTTTAAGCTCATTGTTCTCCTTCAAAAGGTTAGTCTCACAAGACATAGAAGTAGAACAAGCATCTATATGTGAAGAACATGGCATTTCTAATAAATCATCACAAGAGGTGGATATATGCTTCTTGCCTACATCACAAGGGTTAGCAACATTTTGCAATTTATCTTTTGATCCATGTGATGAGCTCTCATTATTTTTAAGTTTCTTTGTAAACATTCTAATGAGAAAAGCATGTTGTTCTAATAATTCTTCATGATATGCAAGTAGTGTCTCATGATTCAATTTTAGCTCATCATGTGAATATTTAAAAGCATCAAGTAATTTCTTATGTTCTTCACAAGAGTTCTTTAGAAATGAGTTTTCATTTTTCAATTTTAATGTTTTAGCTTTCTCATTTTCTAAAGATATGGTTATGCTAGCAAGTCTACTAACAAGCTCATCATATGAATCAACATGATCAACTACATTAGCATTTGATACCTTGGTGTCACCTTGTGACATGAAACAATGTGGTGTAGTTGGAGAGCTTGTAGTAGCATCATCATCATGGCTTGAGCATGAACCAACATCGTCAAGATCACCACCAAGTGTGCTTGAGGTAGAATCTTCATGTGCAACACTTGTGGCATCATCATCAACCATGTCAAGTGAACTTGTAGTGGATTGATCATCATCATCATCACTTGACCATGAGGTGGAGCAATCTTCCACAATCACCAAATTGTGGTTATGCTCAACATCCTCAAGTGCCTCCTCCTTGTGATCATCCTCCTTCTTGAATTTGCCATCATCACTTGTGGAGGAGTTACTGTAGAAGGCTTGGAGTGCCATCCACATATCATGAGCACACTTCAAATCCCATACACATCTAAAAACATCATCATGTAAAGCACACGTTAGATAATAAAGAGCATGATGATCAAGTTGTAAGCAATCCTCTTGTGCTTGGGTTAGGTTGTCCTTATCCAATGCATCATGAGAAAAACCAACAACAATGATCCACTATGCCTTGGGACCCAAATCATGGAAATGATCAAGCATATGATGTTTCCACTGTGCATAGTGTGTGCCATAAAAAATGTGTGTCACAAAAAACTTCTAGCCCAAAGTTCGCCATCCTCTCGGGTCGGTAAAGACCATAAATGAGAGACCTAGCTCTGATACCACTTGTAAGGGTCGAGATGGTGACTAGAGGGGTGTGAATAGTCATTTCTAAAACTTAATCGCATCGGCTAACCGAAACAAGTGCGGAATTAAAACTATCGGTCTAGCCAAGACTACACCCTTCTATCTATGTTCTCTAGCACCTTATAAAGATCCTAATTAAGCACCTTGTAAAGATCCTAATTAAGCACCTTGTAAAGATCCTAATTAAGCAACAAAGGTGTCGAGCTAGCTAGACCTCACCTAATCAATTCTCGAAGCAAGGTCACACAAACTTATGCCACTAGTACTTTAACCAACGGGGAGCTCCTACACATGCTAGTAAGTAAAAGCACAAAGCCAACTAAGCTCACTAGCAATGCTCAATAACAAGGCAACAAATGCCAAATTAGAGAGCGCAAATACTTCGCTACACAAACTAAGCAAAGTGACTAACAAGGTTACACAAATCAAATTAGTCACGCAAGGGAGCTACTGCTATGCTACACAAGCAAGAAGGTAACTAGTGAGCTATATAAGCAAACTAATTACAAGAGCAACTACACAAGCACAATGTATATGAAATTAATTATAAGCTTGTGTAATGAGGATGCAAACCAATGGGAAGAATAAAGTTGACACGGTGATTTTTCTCCCGAGGTTCACATGCTTGCCAACATGCAAGTCCCTGTTGTGTCGACCGCTCACTTGGTGGTTCGATGGCTAATTGGCATCACCTACCAAGCCCGCACATCTAGCACTGCAAGAACCTACCCTGAAAGTGAGGGTAGCTCAATGACACGCTTTACTAGAGTTGCTCTTTGTGGCTCCTGTGGGGCGAGCACAATGCCCCTCACAAAAGCTCTTCTCTGGAGCACCGCACAAGCTTCTTGCAGGCTTCGATGGAGACCACCACCAAGCTGTCTAGGAGGTGGTAACCTCCAAGAGTAACAAGCACCACCGGCTTGCAACTTGATCACCTAGTGCCACCCGATATAACCTCATGATGCAATCGCACTAGAATGGCTCTCTTACACAATCAGATGATCACTATCAAGCATATGTGAGATGGAGGGCTCCCAAGCACTCTCAAGCATGGACACAAAGTCCCCTGAGGTGCTCCACCCCAGCCATGGCCAAGACCCCTTCTATTTATAGCCCCACAGGCTAAAATAGCCGTTACACCTTCACTGGGCATTTTTCGGGTTCACCGGACGCGCCGGTCATATCGACTGGATGTAGGACCTCTACGTCCGGTCAACGGATGCTCGCCACATGTTGCCTCCGTTCAACCTCAGTCGCCATGTGTATGTGTGTTAGCATTTTCGCAATCATTTTCCAAAGGATTAGCCACTCAACTTGCCACGCCACTCAATCCTAGCGATGATGCAAAGTTAGATCATTCGAGTGGCACTAGATGACCGATATGCAAATAAGTTTGCCCCTTTTGATAGTACGGCCATCTATCCTAAACTCAGTCATCAACTTCTCTACACACCTATGACTGGTGAAATGAAATGCCCTAGGTTATACCTTTACCTATGCCCTAGGTTATACCTTTACCTTGCGCATTCTATTCTATCTCCTCCAATGTTTATGCAACACATGCACCAACATGATCAACAATGATATGATCCACTTCATATCATCACGTGATCATATTGGTTCATCAATCTTCACTTCACTTGCTTTTCACCGTTGCCTTCGTCCATCGGCACCAAGTCTTGCTTAAGCTTCACTACCACATGGTCCATCACTCCAAAGCCTCCAACTTGCCCTTCACTATTGCAACCAGTCCATCAAGCCAAGTCATGTCTTGATCTTCTCCACCTTGATCACATGACTCAATGTCATGTCTCATTTGAAATAAGCTCCTTCATCATCACACGTGTGAGCTTTGCAACATCTCCAAGCCATTTTCACCTTCATGGCATATGTTGCTCCCACACATGTACCTGTGGACTAATCACCTGTGTATCTCACATAAACACAATTAGTCAACCTAGGTTATCACTCAATTACCAAAACCACACAAGGACCTTTGAGCGATGCTAGCCTATCTAGACTATCTAGGGTTTGGGTGGAAGCACCGGTGAGGGTGTCCACGTGCGCGGTGGTGAGAGCGTGATGGTGCTGCGCTTCATGTTCCATACCGGCGAGGCAACCATTTGTGGTGAGGTCATGCTATAAGCTAGACTACACCCTAACCAAGCTCTAACGTGAAGAATGCGAAGGAATACGCGATGGAGCCGAGCAGCGACAAGCTCGCCGTGAAGGGGGCCATGGAAGCTGAGCTTTCCGATGAGGACGAGAACGGTGATTTTTCCCTCACCGTAGCTCATCTGGCACTGCTAACATGTCGAGGAGGTAGAGGAGAACATGGCGCAACTGTTGGCAAGGTGGAGGCGGCAATGGCATAGTGGAGCGGGCGCTAGGCGACGGCAGAGCAGCGTTGTGGCTTGGCAGTGCTCGGTGCTTCCGTGGCGAGAGCAAGAGAGAGTAGTGAAGAGGGAGAGAGTGAGCGCGTGAGTGCGGAATGAGCAGCGTGGCCTCTTAGATATCGCATGCAAGCGCATTGCGACAAGGGCCCAACGCCGGCCAGCGATGGCCACATAGCAGCCAGGTGCTATGCCCGGTCGACCATGACACGGCGCGACGCGGCGTCCATCAGAGCCCGATGGCAGACCTGATGACATGATTTCAAGCCTTCCCATCTCCTAAACCAAAACTAATTTGTGCACGATGCCAAAACAAAAATTATAGAGCTACATACCAGCTACAAAATTGCTTTAGAACTCATCTCCGAATTCACAACGGTTATTGAGTTAAATCATCACAAAGTCAGGCACACAACGCTGTCAGATTAGTTAGACTTAGAAAAAATTCAAGTTCCAAAATTAGTGAAATGTTGATTCTTGTGAGCTCAAAATGACCAAGCTATGCACTGAATTAGCTCAAGACCCAAAAATAAAAGTTGTTGCTCTAATCAAGTACTACAACTTTCTTAAGGGTGCTTTGCCATGCAAACATTCTATGACATTGTTCAACCTAGGTCAAACATACCACTTGAAAATGATGACTTACACTATAACTATGACTTAGAGACCAAACTAGCCTTAGTCATGAATACCAAAGTTGTTCATAGTGACATTCTAAACATGTTAAAGGTATTCCTAAGGTTCCACACACATTTTATACATTGGTTACATATAAATACTCCTCAGGTCAACAAGCACATCATCACTTAGGAGCTTAATTAGATAAAGTGATCTACATGAACATTGTTCGATTAGTCATTCTAAGTGTAGCTAAGGTGTTGTAGTGACCAACATCAACCACTTACACTTATTCACACATGATCATAAGCATACACATATGGAAACATAAAATAACAAGGCATGTTTCACATGTTTCAATTGTACGTTACACATGTAAAAGCTTATATATGAATGCTTGATGATTATGCTCATGCAATGCAAGTGAAATTATGTAAGCCTAACACCTAGGGGGTTACAAAGAACACTCAAAAGAACACAATTTAACAACATGAAAACCAACCGAACTCGAAGAAACTGAGAAACGAAAGACTCTATCAGCAAGCTGGAGAACCGCGAAATCTGAGGCGATGCCTCCGATCATAGCCTAGAGAATGGCTCCAACCGAAGCCGAGGAGGGCTTGAACTTACAGCGACCAAAGGAGGCGACCAGAAAGAAGGCACGACCCTAGATCATTGGGGACACCGTGTAGCCAAACTTGCTTCTGATCACCTTTTGGCCGCCAACTCCTGGGCGAGAATTGAGGCCTTGGAGCTCCATGGCATGAACCCAAGGCCACGACAATGTCGACTGCTCAGTCCAGAGACGCCCGTCCTAGACGATGGCCTGGAAGGAGCAGAGGAGACATCGAAGGATCCACCTATGGCAACAGCAGCTCTAGGAGAGGCATTGGAGCTAGCCACAGGGCGGAGGGCTGACAAACGCCGGCAGCGCTAGGGGCGGCGCCAAGGGCGACGGAGGAGGCGCGGTTCTCCACGTGCTCCCCCTTCTCTCCTCCCGTCCTTGTGCAGCTGGTGATCCATGTGAGAGAGTTGCACATAGAATGAAGTTTTCATCAGTTCAACTCTACCTGATTGAAAAATGTGTCTTGTCATATAAACTCAAAACAAAAATGCAGTCCATTATTTATGCAAGTGCCAAGAAATGTAGTAAGGCATTGTTTAAATCCAGGGTGTAAAGTTTTGGGGTGTCACATCAGGTGTTACATGGGGTGTCGCATGGGGTGTTCAGATACTAATAAAAAACAAATTACAGAATCCGTCAGTAATCCGCGAGACGAATTTATTAAGCCTAATTAATCCATCATTAGCACATGTGTGTACTGTAGCACAACATTGTTAAATCATGGACTAATTAGGCTTAAAAGATTTATCTCGCAAATTAGTCGCAAACTATACAATTAGTTATTTTTTAGTCTATATTTAATACTCCATGCATGTGTCTAAACATTTGATGGATAGGGAGTAAATTTTAGGGGAGGAACTAAACAAGACCTAAATGGTGACAGTGACATGTAAAGAGTAGGGTATCTCGCAGCGATATTTCGTGGTAACCTTTGGATTTGGATCGAGTATTGGTTTAAGAATAGGATATAGGATATTCCATAGAAGCTTTCAACATTGTTGTCTACAATGTGGAGAATGGCATTATTCTAAGTTGTCTCCCCAAGTTGGGGCATGCAAGCTAATAAAGCCAAACAGGTAAAAAAAACTAAGAAACTACTAGACCTCTTTCCTTTGGTAGCTGGTTTTGCACATTGGACCAATACTGATACACCATATTTTTAATGAGCAAGAACATACAGGGACAACGATGGATCCTTGTAATTGAGATTGCCTAGTTTTTAAAGTACTTATTTGTTTATTTCTATATTAGCGTTGTGTCAAAAAAATCTGCATTGACATTTAGTTCATAGCATGTTTTGCTGAGCTAAAACAAGCAGCGTTCTCACACAACTAAAAAAAACTATAACCAATTATATTTATAAATCGAAAGATGATGAGCCAATAAGCTAACAACACATAACACATGCTATTTCTGTCTCGAAAGTCAAAAAGTCCAAGCATCATACCTAGAAAAGCAAAAGGGACGTTGAGACCTAGAAAAGTTCAAAGTCCAAGATCAATAGAAATAGTAGTGCCTTCAATCTTATTTTCTTGTTGTTTCAAAAAAGGTCATAATTTTCTTTTCTCTATTTCTATCTCTACAACTAAAACATACGGATTGTCAACATCTACTCGGCAGGACCAAAACACTCATGCGATCCATATCCGGCAGGCAAATAATCACCGCATCTCATGCGATCCATATCCGGTAGGCGAATAATCACCGCATGGAGACACTAGAAGGCAAGTAAATAAAATGGAATAAAATGGAAAGAGAATTATGGGAAGAGAAAGGAATTTATTGGAATATCACCACGCAATGATCACGATCGTGATCCAAATCTCGTTCGTCGTCCTTCGCGTTGCGTATTGACAACAAATATTTTTTCCCAAAAAATGAATTATTGCCATGCCTCATGCGGATATGGATATTATAAGTCCGAGTATACATGTTTTGGTAAGACAGAGCATGGATAGATTCAATTCGATGCCTAGCAATAAATTTTCAGCCTTTGAGGCAACTGATGTTTGTCGTAACTTTCAGACAACAAGCTTCAAGCCTAACTTTTATTTCAGATTCATTATGACAATGAATGTGTTTATAGACATTATTATGGTATAATACACGTGAAAAATTGAATTGAAATTCTTGATTTTGACTTGGCTAACAAACATCTCATTCAATTTATGCTGCACATGTTGCAACGCACGGGCACTCATCTAGTTTTTAGAAAACTTTGGATGCAAGTCTTCATCATTGTGTGCTCAGCTCCTTCGTGCACCATCTTTCTGTTATTCCACCCCATGTTTGATGTATAAATTAATTAACGCTCCAAGTTCGAATTGTTTAGTTTTGTGCCACCATGTTCATCCCTATGAAGTTTGACAAAGCCAAAATATGATGTCATTTTAGATGTAATAGTCCACTCTGTGTAAGGTTAGTCTCGGTTCAGTTTCTTGTGTTTGGGCCTACTAAAAGAGAAAGCCAGCTTGTCTGTTTAATGTAGTGTTCATCTTTCCCTGTGTGTTCTTTGTTTGGTTGCACAAGATGTATGACTATTCTAGGGCCCTTATAGGAGAAATCTCTACTAGTGCATTTCCATTATTAAGCCTTGAGGGTGACATCCCTTGGCTTCCTTTATTTATTATTCTACACTTAACTCTCTTAGACTTCCTTTGTTTTGTGCTGCAATAGTACATTCAGGGTAGATTATTTATCATGTATGGCTTCAAATGGTGAAGCACGTTGGCCTGTCACGACCCCAGTTCATGTTATCTTTGCTTTTGCCAATCATTGCCATGCAGTTTGTATATGACTGTCAGATATAGATATATTTGTTAACATATTATGTATATAAAATAGTTTTACTCTGCTATAAATTGTACATTTGAAGTGATGTTGCTTCGTGGTCATCATGAGAATCTTCTGAAGAAATCAATGCAGGCTGCCAGCCTTTCAAAGTTTCAGAATCCACCGAGTAGTACTTCCAAGTAACGACGGCATTACGCATATTGTAAATTAACCTATTTAATAAGGTACCAAAACTTGATCGGGCTAAGCATAGAATATCAGGAATGTTATGGAAACCAATAGCCTGAAGAAAAAAAAAAGTGATTTGTAGTCAGTCTAATTAATCTTTTTAGGAAAACTTTGTGCATTTTTTTTTGGGGGGGGGGGGGGGGGGGGGGGGGATTTGTATTAAGTTACCTAATACTCCAATGGTCAAATAAATGCACGGTGCTATATACAGTGTAATTGTAGGAAACATTGTTTATGTAATGTAGTCTGGCAGTGTTGGAAGTTCCAAACTACTATGCTAAGTATATAACAAGATGTCTAGTCGATAGGTAGGATTGTTTTTTTTTTCTCTGAAGAGGTTAATAACATATTCTATTGAAAGGAATGTGCATCACTAGCCGGAACCCCGCGCGGGCTAGCAAGGTCTGAATCATAGGGAGCATGGAAAATATAGTACTAACAAAGGAGCAGTTTTGAATCATAGGAAAGCAGAAAACGTCTGTTACCGAAGGCCACTTTTACATACATCAAGGATAGTGAGTTTTATGTTTTTCATGACATTGAGACCTTGGTCGTAGCACACGAAATGCATTGAAACTGAAAATCTGCGCAACAAAAATGCATGAAGAGGGCTTTCAGCTTGATTTTTGTAGCATACCACTTGCCCAACATACAGTAATGTTAGATGTGACACATATAAGTTTACTAATAAAAACAGTCGAATACATTACACATGTTAGTATGCCTAAATAAGTAAATAGTGGCACCTTCGAGAATTGGTCACATTGTACAATGTTCTCATCATAAAATACAATGTGGTTGTTCCAAAACTAAAAATACTTCTTGAATTGTTCCTCATGCTTAGCAAATCTGGGATACATTGTATGTAAGACATCGGGCAAATTAAAGGCACTGTAGGATAAGAGGGTAAGGCATGAGATAAATGTCAATTAGCAAACAATAAACACATAAATACTTGAACATGTATTGCAGTGAGTTCATGGGTAATTATATCAAATAAAATGGTACATACAGAAAATGAGGTACAAAATGGTACATACAAATAAAATGGTACTCACTGGCTGATATTTTGAGAAGGAAATGTCACCGGCTAATATTTGAGATGCAACTGATCTTGGTAGTAATCTAATTTGGACTCACTAGGAGTCACCAGTTCTGTTCATGTCGACGAATATGACAGCATTAACCAAAAATCAGGCTATCATAATAATAAGGCAAGATAGCATCCGAAGCATCTTGAACAGAGGTGGCTGCACTATATGCGAAGCAAATACGATGGAAATGGAACCATAACAATCTAGGGGAACCATAACAGAGGTGCTGAGTAGGAGCCAGAAAGGGGAATCATAAGTTACGTTTGTATTTCGGGGCCGTAAAAATGAGCACACATAGGACTAAGATATGGAACCATTTTTTAGCAATCTAGGAGAACATGCAGGCGGTAACATAAGAATTGCTGCTATAAGAACTTATCAAACTGACGTGGTGCAACCATCTTATTAACCCCAAGGAAGCACCATCAGCAATCAATCAGTGAAACAAAGATTGGCAACCAACTTATCTTACCAAGTCGATTCATAATAGAAGGTAGACTCATTGAAAAGGAGACTTTCAGCAATTTGCAGAGGGAAACTATGACTATATTATTTGTAGGAATTCAGGATGGTAGACTAATTATGTCAAAGATATGATTTTGCAGGGAGCAACTAGAAAACCTTGATAATATAATCACACAATGGTCAGTTACGTTTGTATTTCGGGGGTGTAGAAATGAGCACACATAGGACTAAGTTATGTAACCATTTTTTAGCAATCTAGGAGAACATGCAGGCGGTAACATAAGAATTGCTGCTATAAGCACTTATCAAATTGACGTGGTGCAACCATCTTATTAACCCAAAGGAAGCACCATCAGCAATCAATCAGTGAAACAAAGATTGGCAGCCAACTTATCTTAGCAAGTTGATTGACAATAGAAGGTAGACTCATTGAAAAGGTGAGTTTCAGCATTGAAACGGATGGAAACTATGACTATATTATTTGTAGGAATTCAGGATGGCAGACTAATTATGTCAAAGATATGATTTTGCAGGGAGCAACCAGAGAACCTTGATAATATAATCACACAATGGTCATGTAGAAGAATGTATACGTTATGTAGTTGATAAGACCTTTTTTCTTTTAGATACATGCATATACCCATAAAGTACATAAGGTCGAATCATCATGGCATGCAAATAAGAAAAAACTCACCAATATGATTAATGCTAAATTCTGATAGCTAAGATAAGGCAGTTTAGGATACCTCGGATTAGTTAAGGACAACATTTTGTCGTACCCAATTACCCAACAGAAACATACGAACCATTTTTTTTGGCCCTGCAAAAAACATATAAGATATTAATGAGGAAAGGATGGTAACTGGTGTGCCGATGCACCCATTTGCAGAGGAGATCTTTAAGCAATTATCCATGCAACTCAAACACAACAAAGTATATATATTAGAAATTTATTTTATCAATGTGTGTGATACGAAACCAAATGATTAGATGTAGCAGCAAACTGACAGTAAGTTACCTGACCATCATTACTAAGAATCATGTCTTCCCTACACTTGCCAACTTCTGCAGAAATACCAAATGGTTCAGGTGCTGGAAACTGTACCAAAAAAAAAGATGAGAAGACACGGCATGGACAAATATTTGACAGGGCAAAAAATATGAAAGTGCAGGGGTCGAGCAAGTATGTGCCTGAAAAAACAGTCAAGTTTCAATGGTTGACTTCGGCAGCCGGAATGTGTAGAACGAAATCGAAGGCTGTGGGAAAGCCATCACCAAAGTCCAGTAGCTCTACACCCAGCAAACTGGCATGCGCAGGGGCAAGCTGTGGAAATAATCCCATGAAATGGAAGCAAACAAAATGTTGGAGTTACAATGCTTTTGACTAGCAAATACTAAGGAGCGATTGCAAGGGCATTTAATAGGCCTCTGGAAACAATCCTATAGAATGGAAAAAAAAAAGTCAAGGTTCAATGTCTGTCTGAGAAATAAACATGGCTTACCTGCAGTAGTTCACACTAACATAGTTTGTAAGTTTGAGGAAGCCACCAGTCATGGTCTCATGGACGTTCCAGAAGATCGGAAACTCTACAGTAGGAGGGGGCAAAACAGCAGCCAAACGTGAATCTGGGATACGTAGCTTTTAGAAATAAGAAACTGAAGGAAATTGAAAGAGAATAAAAATTAATATCTGGAGCCATGAGGAAAGGGAACGAATGACAGGTTCTTGCCTGTGTTGCAAGGTAGATGGCGACCTCTCCTAATCCTTAAGCGGCGGGTTTAGAATGGGCAGAAAAGTGAGGAGGTACGTGAGGTGGGTGAGAGGAGCGGCAAAACATAGGTGAGCCGTGGAGGAGGATGAACACATCGAGCGGCGAATCGGACGGAGCGGCGAATTAGCGGCGACGGCAGCGGGGGCCAGGCACCGTGAGGGGGAGGAGTGGTGCGGGGAGCAGAGGAGGGAGCGTCCTAAGCAGCCGGCCGCGGCGGGGGCCGCAGGCGTCAGCAGTCGGCGGCATCCGCGATGGAGGCGGAGGTCGCGGTGTAGTAATCCTGTAGGGGACGGGAGGTAGGGAAGGGGAGGGAGCCGGCGATGGGAATGGCCGGCGCGGCGGCGACGGACGGAGCGACGGCGGCGCTAGCAGGGTCGGGGAGCAGCGCAGACGGCGGCGTGGCTGCGAGGCCGCGGCACAGAGGGCGGCGCTGGGAGGGGTAGGGAGCGGCAGAGTTCACGAGGGAGCGGGCGTCGCAATGCCGAAGAAGGTTCACAAGGAGCGGAGCGCAGGTTGATTTCCGAAAAATATAAGGGGTTTTTTTGCAAAATGACCGCGGCTTGCCCGATCTGAGCCGTCCGCGCGCCCGATCGAACGGTCGGGAAAAGCAGGCGACGTGGCACGCTCACCGGCCAGCTTTTGGACCCAGGATTCATATGTAAAGATGTTCTCCAAGCTTCTAGTCCCTATTTTCAAAGACTCAGCAACAACTACACAACTTATTACAATATAGGCCCCTTTTATAATCCTGGAAACTTTCCTGTCTCATGTGTTTTTCTATGAGAACGAACTGATTTCTACAAAATTCTTGTATAATTTCTATGAAATTCCTATTCTCCCAAATGAAATTCCTGCATTCCAAATGGACTTATAGGGTACCGTACTTGGATGCTCAACCTGTTTGGTAAGTTACAACAAAGTTGTACATAAAAAATGATAGGTGAATGTTAAAATCTGTGTTTGAGTGATTTGGATCTAGCCTGAGGTACCTGTCTTCCACGCCTCAATAATTGGAGTAAAATTATAGCCCCAAATGACATGGCCCATTTAATTTGTATACACCCTTTGGGTGCCCCTAGCATTTTTTGTCCCACCAAACTGAACTCATTCAAAGTGACGAAGCCGCGCGTCGCGAATAAAACCGCCACGGCCGCGCGAGATATCGTCGTCCGGAATATTCTGAGCTTCCCATCACCACCCCGCATATCCTCTGTTCGTCCTCCTCTGCATCCGCCCCCTATTTATCTCTCCTCTCCTCTGCCCTCCTCTCAACCTCCCCCACACTCCCAATTCTCACCGCGAATTCTCCACCACTTGCATCAAATTCTGGTTCCTCCTCACAAAATCACAATGAAGTTCGGCAAGAGCCTGAACAACCAGATCGTGGAGACGCTCCCCGACTGGCGCGACAAGTTCTTGTCCTACAAGGACCTCAAGAAGCGGCTCAAGCAAATCGGCGCCGGCGAGCGGCGGAGCAAGCGCCAGCGCCTGGGCGGCGGCGGTGGCTCCTCGCCGGCGATGACCCCGGAGGAGGCCGGGTTTGTCGCCCTCCTCGACGCCGAGCTCGACAAGTTCAACGCCTTCTTCCTCGAGAAGGAGGAGGACTACGTCATCCGGCTGAAGGTAATTAATGCTTGACCGATCGGTTCCTTGATCCAATTATCCCCCCTCTCTATCTCGGCGAATAGTGGTCTGATTCCTGTGTGGGTCGTCGGATTGAGGGGATTCCTGTGTGGGTCGTCGGATTGAGGGGACGCAGGAGTTACATGACAGGGTGGTGAGCGCCACGGAGATGGGGTCGGTGGAGGAGCTGCTGCGGGTGCGGAAGGAGATCGTCGACTTCCACCCGCGAGATGGTCCTCCTCTAGAACTACAGCGCGCTCAACTACACCGGTGAGCACGCGCTCTCTTTACCGCTTGTCATGTTAGGCTGCCTTTAGTTCACGAAATTTGAAAATTTGGCTTGTGCTTTCGTTTTTATTTGTCGTTCAATCATGGACTAATTAGGCTCAAAACGTTCGTCTCGCGATTTCCAACCAAACTGTGCAATTAGTTTTTTTTTCGTCTACATTTAATGCTCCATACATGTATCGCAAGATTCGATGTGATGGCTATTGTAGCACTTTTTGAGAAACTTTTTGGAAACTAAACACAGCCTTAGGTTATAATAATTGAGATCTGCAACAGTGTATGTGTCCACATCCCCTTACCACGTGGAGACCAGGACTGGAATATTCTATGGTATCGTATCACATGTCATTTTATATATGATTTTAAAATAATCCGATCAATCTATTTTATAGTATATATATGTTAAATATTATTAGTTGATTTGATATAACTTACGTAATAAGTTTGACATGTGCCTCGTAGGAGACATGAACTATAGATTTTATGTCACTTTAAAAAATTGACGGACAAAATGTTCTACATGACTACAAATTTGAACTGCATTGTTCATTTTGTAAATGTCACTATTCTCTCCTTGTGCCAAAAGGTCCTGGCTGTCTAGTTTTTGCATTGAACTCAAACAGATTGGTCATGCTCATCAATGTACATAAGCATCACTATTTTTCCAAAATTCTTGAACTACCCGTTTCACTTGCAAGGCTAGAGTACTAGTGAAACACGAACAGTCTTATTCACCACCGTGGGTCATGTGCCAAATAAAAGTGTAGTGGTTCCATTAGACCGTGGTATAGATGGCCATCGGGCCATGCCGGCCCGGCCCGGTGGCCCGGCGTGCCGTGCCGGCACGGCACGACATCGTGCCTCGACGGGCCGTCGTGCCGAGCGTGCCGTGCCTAGGCCGAGCTCGTGCCTGGCCAACGGCCCATGGCACAGCCCGTGGGCTGTTTTGCCGTGCCGTGTCGCCCGGTGGGCACGACCATTTTCACCGGGCCGTGCCGGCCCATGGCTCATGATGCACACTTCATAGTTTCACACTTCACAGAATCAAAGTTTCACAGTTCACACAATCACACTTCACAGAATCAAAGTTCACACTTCTTTCACAGTTCACACTTCACAGTTTCACAGAAAAGAGAGAAGACAGACACAGCACACAGATGACAGATCATATGATGATGAACTTATATTTAGAATGAGCTGTTTTATGCAATGCTGCCTCATTAAAAACCTTTCTAGGTAAAACTCACCCTTGTGAGAAACCCTAGAAAGGAAAAAAGAGTGCAGCCAGCTCTAAATGTCAAGGTCTTATAGTTCTATCCTATTAGGATAGCCAACATCAGTGGCAAAGTCATTATGACTTAGTGAGTTCACAGATCACAGCAACAGGAAGCCAGGAACAGCAAAAGTTCTATCCTATTACAACATCAGGTCATCAGTGGCAAAGTTCTTCCTTCATTGATCATAGTGACTCACTCCAGCACACTAAAAGTTCCTGCAAGCAAAGCAATGTTAGTACCAGCAGTACTTGAATGTAAAGAAAAGATGCAAAATGGAACTTGAATGTTGAGTGACTACCTCTCATCTTCTCTTCTTCATCTTCTATCCACCAGCAGCACCAGCAGTACCGCCGCTGCCGCTGACACTGTCGGAGCCGCTGCCTTCGCCTTGTTCATCGAGGAAGAGGTTCTTGAATGCCTCCTCAAGGTCCAGGTCCTCAGGTGTATGCTGTTCTCTTCTTGCACCTTGCTCCCAGTCCTTGATGCAGGTGAGCATCTCAACATGCTCAGGCAACGAGCGCCGCCGTCGATCTTCGAGTATCCTGGATGTACAGCTGAAACAGGACTCGGAAGAGACAGTAGACACAAGGACAGACATAATATCTCGAGCCATAATAGACAGGATTGGATAAGTTAGCTTGTGGTCACGCCACCAAAGGAGTATGTCAAAGGATTCCTCATAACATGTGACAGGGTCACTGTCCAAGTATGCTTTTAGCTCACTAACAACAGATGGAGTATGAGCTGAGGGGGAAGAAGAGATAGGGGAATCACCAGGACCTCCAAAGATCCTTCCCCATGCCTGTTTTGTCTTACCAGTATGAGCTGAAGGGATTGAAACCCTCTAAGACCTCACTGCACCAAATTTCTGTTCATAATTGCCAAACAATTTATACAATTCATCTTTTACATCAGCATAGTATGAACTATAAATGCATCCAGTTGCCTTACCAAGCAATTCAAGCACATTAAAGAACCCTTTCATCTTAGCTCTAGGATCAAGAATGAATGCATATGAATAATTGAGTGGAATTTTCTCCCAATATTTAAGGAATTTAAGCTTCATAGGAGTAGCAATCATTCTAAAATTAGCATCTCTTTCAGCATTTTGCAAATGTTCAGCCATGTCAATCATATGGTGCAAAACAAGTGGAGTTGTGGGATAATAAACCCCAGATAGCACAATAGTAGAGTTATAGAAGAGTTCTAGGAATATCATTATTTGTTCAGCAACATGCCAATGCTGTGCAGTCAACAAAGTAGAACCATAATTAGAGGTAATAAACACATCAAAGACTTCTTTGTATGGTAGCAAATGTTTGAGCATCAAAAAGTAGAATTCCATCTAACATCCATGTCCATGCCAAACTTCCTAGGTCTAAGACCCTGAGCCTTGCAGTAGTTTTTAAACAATGCAATTCTTTGATTAAAGGAATTTAAAAAACTTATTACAGTTCTGAAATCTTCAGTATAAGGTTTCAACCTCTTCATGCCAGATTTAACAATAAGATTGATGATATGGCATGCACAACGCTGATGCACAAGCAAGTACTGCACCTTGTTAGGATTAGTGGGGGTAGGTGCAGGATAAGAACCCAAATAACCAAAGAACATAGGCCACAAAATCTCATATGCCCTAGAATTAGCAGAAGCATTGTCTAGAGACACAGAAAATACCTTGTCTATCAAACCAAACTCCTCAACCACACTAGCAATCCTATCAGCAATGTTATCACCAGAATGTGAAACATCAATCAGCCTTAAACCAATTACTTTTTTCTGTAACTCCCAATCAGCACTAACATAATGAGCAACCATAGATATATAATCCTCTTTAGCATTACCAGACCAAATATCAGATGTCAAAGAAATAGAAGATGCAGCAGGCAACACAGATTTCATAAGCATATCTCGTTGTTCATCAAACAGTTTAGACATATCTCTAGTGGTGGTCTGCCTAGAAACCTTTTGGAACAGAGGATTATGAGCACGCTTAATGTAATCCTCCCAAGCATCAGTCTCACCTATCCCTAAAGGAAGGTCTAGCCTAGCAATCAAATGGCACAACTCAGTGTGAGCAATCAAAGGATCATACACCCAATTGTTCAAACCATTAGGATTCAGAGCAAGCTTAGACTGGACAAGACTAGCCTGATCACATTTTTTCGTACAAGAATTCATGTGCCGTCTCAAATGGCCAGTGCCAGCAGCCGATCTAGCAGTGTATCGCGCATGACAATGTTTATAGATGGCACGTACTTGAATTCCCTTCTCCTTAATCTTATGGAAGTAATCCCAAATAGCAGAAACTTTCTTACCAGAGGAGGTACCATGAGTGTCAGTGGATACCTCAACTCCACCATCGTCGTTGTCGCCATTGACATCGATGGGCTGGTTGCCATCACCGAGGTCGACGCCGAATAGACTAGCTACATCATCACGTATGTCGTCGTCCTCGACTTCTAGTAGGTCATCCGCGTACGGCGCCTGGTCCTCGCCGTCGCCGAGGGGATGCTGATTCTCCCCCCGCATTACGAGGCCGGAACCACCCGCAGACGAGCCGGACAGCCGTGCCTGACCTCGACCTCCAGTAGCACCAGCACCACCCCTCAATGGGCGCTTGGGCGGCCTAGCCATGTCTACTCTAGAGGAGGAAGATGCGGCGTCAGGCGCCAACCTACACGTAAGAAGAAGAAGTGAAGAACTGAAGAAGAAGAAGTGAGAAGAAGATAAAGAAGAAGTGAGAAGAAGAAGAACATATGATAGATCTAGGGTTAGGGTTAGGGAAGAAGTCCAACCTATGTACCTGGAGCCTAGTGCCGGTGATGAAGAGGCCAGCCAAGCAGCGGATGAGACAGACAGACATGGATTAGAATCGACGGCGAGGTGGTGGAGGAGGAGGGACTGCCATGAACACTCACATGGTTCACCGAGAGGGGAGTGAGGGAGTGAGAGTAGAGGAAAAGGAGGGAGGAGGAGACGGCGGGGAAGCAAGGACCAGGGAGGAGTGCCGGCGCGGTCACCGCTCACCGGTGACGGGGAGGACGGATGAACGTCGGCATCGGCGGCGGTGGATCTAGATCAAGAATGGGAGAGCGGAGCGAGACCGAGAGACTGAGAGAGCCGCGGCGGAGGAGAGGATTAGGTTAGGGTTTGGGAGGGGGATGCGCCACGTCTAGATAGCTTATATACGACGAGGGGAGAGGGGTGCCAGGTGCGTAGGGTGGGCCGGCAGCCTACCTTCGTGGCTTCGTGGGCCATTTTTTTGACCGGGCCGCCACCAGGCCGCATCATGCACCGTGTCTTGCCCGTGCTGTGCCATGGGCTAGGCCGGTGGCCCAGGCACGGCCTGGTGTCTCGGGCCGAGCTAGCACGGGCACGACGGCCATCGGGCCGGGCCGGGCTCGGGCCGGGCCAAAACAACGGGCCACGGGCCGGGCCGGGGGGGCGCGGGCTGCATGGTCAAATATAGACCGTGGGACGATAATGAAAAGAGTCTTTATTCACCACTGCGGGTCACGTGCATTGAGTGTGGTTTCCCACTAAACTTTGTGGAATCATGTCAACGACTCAAATCAACTTAAAAATATTTAAAACTAGCAAATTTAAGGACTAATGGACTGACGACACTATTTGACTCTTTTAGCTAGACATGGAATAACCATTTATCTCCATTTTTTTAAAATAACCATTTTTTCTTGTGTTATGCATAATGTTTTCTTCTCAATGAAAAAACGCTTAGTTACTCCTATGTTGAAGTTTTTCTCTTGGGTGTCATGCATAATCGGCTTTTCGCATTGAAATTGAAACTGAAGTACTGAACTAAAGTTGTAGCTTTGAGCCTTTGACCATACTGTACTTGAATGTTCTATTAAAATTAGGTCTTAACATTGGAGCTCCAAATATGCACATCTTGGTGCTTTCAGTACACTTAAATGAATGTTTCATGCTTTACTAAGATATATTATTTTCTGGTTCTATGTACACTTTTGTGTACAATAACTGAAGTGGAAGATACCTCTATCTGGAAAAAGGTTGTCTGCAAAATTGTTCCCTTTTTTGATAAAGAATTGCTTTAGTATTCTGGATTATGGTCAAGAACACATTTTTTGGTTATATACATGTAATCTATATCAAAATTCATTTTAACTAATTGAAGAAGTTCTAGTAAGCTTTCTAATTCGTAGAAGTTAGGTGGGTTTACAGCCATGTTCTTTACACATATCGTCTTGGCTCTCCTTAAGGTGCAACAATGGATGATTCTGTTGGTAATATAAGTAGTAGTGAACTTGAACAAAGAAAAGGTAGGCTCCTTATTAGTTTTAGTTGCTCGGCCGGTTTGTGCTACTGCCAATTGCGCTTGTGACTAACCGAGTTATGCTCTGTTTAACCAGAACTGGTCAAGATCCTCAAGAAGTACGACAAGAGGACCGGCGCACTGATCCGCCTGCCCTTCATCCGGAACATAATGCAGGAGCCATTCTATGCTACCGACGTCCTGTACAAGCTCGTCAAGGAGTGTGAGGAGATGCTGGACCAACTCCTGCCCCAAAACCAGTGATCTGTGCCAAGTGAAGACGACGGTAAAGAAGATAGTGACAGCGACGACAAGCCGGCGAAGCCCAGCGCCTCGCTGGCCAACGGCAATGGCACTGGGGACATGGAGTTGGAGGAAATCGAGGACATGGAGAGCATGTACCTGAAGAGCATGGTGGCCGCACTCAGGGCGCTCAGGGAGATATGGAGCGAGTGCTCCATAGTGAGCGCATTCTCCCTACCACCACTACGGTGAGGGCCGTGATAGATTGATCTCTAATCCTAAACTAGGCCCAATGACTTAGTTGGGCCTTTGATTCGTGCCCTGATCGGGGGCGCCCAGCCCACTATGGCTAGAGGGCCCCTATCACACTATGTTATATATAGAGGTGGGGGCTGGTGGCTCTAAGTACGAGGTTCACTTGAGCCGAGCTCCCTACCGAAACCTAAACCCTAATCCCGATCAGAGAGGGACACAGCTAGTGACGGGAAGTCACCAGCCACGCCGCCCTGCTCCACCGATGTCGACCTCTTCCCCAAACATCACTGCCCGTGCGCAAACTTCACCGATGAACGAGATGGCGGCCTCTGGACCATCTCGCTCTGTGGTGTCAAGTTCGACACCCTCTTCTTCTATCTCTCTCTTTCTCTCATTCTATCTATTGTTACTACACTTATAGATGTTCTAGGACTCACAGTTTATCTAAGTGCAAGTAGACCCGCTAGACCTAACCCTAGATGATCTTTTTGATCTCGACAATGGTATCAGAGCATTGATAGATTGATCTCTAATCCCAAACTGGGCCCAACGACCTAGTTGGGTCTTTGATCCACGTCCTAATTGGGGGCACCTAGCCCACTATGGCTGAAGGGCCCCTATCACACTACGCTATATATAGAGGTGGGGGCCGGTGGCTCTGAGTACGAGGTTCGCCTGAGCTGAGCTCCCCATCGAAACCTAAACCCTAATCCCGATCAGAGAGGGGCGCGGCTAGTGACGGGAAGCCACCAGCCGCACCGCCCCGCTCCACCGACGTTGACCTCTTCCCCAAATGTCGCTGCCCGTGCGTAGACTTCACTAACAAATAAGATGGCGACCTCTGGACCATCTCCCTCTGCGGTGTTAGGCAGATACAACTTGATGGGTTGTATCAAAGAAATCCCCACTCTCAAAGGTGACAACTACACGGAGTGGAAGAAAAAGATTGACCTAGCCTTCATCTTGGCTGAGGTGGACTGAGTAGTCACCTCACCGTGTCCCACTGAGCCTGTGGCACCGGTGAGGGAGACAAACAAGGCTGATGTCGCTTGGGCAACTAGAGAGAGGGATTTTACATCCCAAAAGATGTCCTATGACCTTGAGCATAGGAAGTGGGTCACTGCCAACAAGAAATGTTTGGCTATGGTAAAGAACATGATTGAGCCTGCAATTGTGGGCTCAATCCTAGAGTGTGACATGGTCACTGAGTACCTCGATAGAATAGAGTCAGTTCACTGGCTCTTCAAAGACATATGCTACCCAGCTGATAAAGCAGCTAGTGACAGAGAGGTACTCTAGAAATGGTGGCATAAGAGAGCACATACTAAGGATGAACAATTTAGCATCCAAACTAAAACCAATGGATCTGGCTCTCAAGGAAGAGTTCCTTATCCATCTGATTTTTGCTTCCTTGCCAAAGGAATTTGACACTTTTATTGTCAATTACAACATATAGCCTGAGAAGTGGGACTTAGAGAGGCTCATGGCTATGTGTGTGTAAGAGGAGAGAATGAAAGCTGCCAATGGTTGCACTATCAATTATGTGAAAGACAACAAGAAAAAGAATAATAATGCTAACTCCTCAAAGTCAAAGGGAAAGGGTCACATGCTGCATCAGCCTTAGCAGAACAAGTTCACAGTAGAGAAAGACCAGTGTCTCTATTGCAAGAAGATGGGACATTATAAGAAAGATTGTCCCGATTACTTAAAGATGATCATGGCAAAGAAAGGTGAGAACATTATTATGTTCATAAATGAATCCCTGTATGTACAGTATTCGAAATCTGCTTGGTGGATTGACTCAGGTGCAACTGTTCATGTTGCTAATTCCTTACAGGGATTCCGTTCGATGAGGACTACGCAAAGAAGAGAAAGACACATTAAAGTTGCAAATAGAGTCCGAGCAGATGTTGAAGCCGTTGGCGATCTTTCTCTAGAGCTTGCTGATGGCTTCACACTTTTACTTAGAGATATACTTTATGTTCCCTCTTTACAGAGAAACTTGATTAGTGTTTCATGCTTGGACAATGATGGATATGATTGCCATTTTGGAAATGGCAAATGTAAGATAACATTTAATAACGCATGTGTTGGTCTTGCTATCTTACAAAATGAGCTTTATTTGTTATCACTACGTGATGATGTGAATGTTGTATGCGATGATGGGAACATTGCGTGCGACAATGAGAATGTATCCTCGTCTGCAGATGTAAATAGAAAATGAAAGAGAGCTCACGATGCGTCATCGAAATTATAGCACTGTCGTTTAGGCCATATTTTGAGGGGATAATAGAAAGACTAGTTAAGAATGATATTCTTCTTCCATTAGGGTTCTCAGATTTAGAACAATGCAGAGAATGCATAAAAGGAAAGTATGTAAAGAAAATTAAGAAATATGTCAAATGAAGCGCAGGAATTTTACAGATTATTCACACAGACATCAGTGGTCCGTTTCCTGTAAAGAGTGTGGATAGTTATGATTCGTTCATAACATTCATAGATGATTGCTCCTGTTATGGCTACATTTATCCAATCAAAGAAAGAACAGAAGCATTAGATAAATTTAAGATATTTAAGGCAGAAGTTGAAAACCAACACAATTTAAAGACTACGGTCACGTCCGACCGTGGGGGGAGTACTATGGTCGGCATACCCCATATGACCAAGTTCCTGGATCTTTTGCAAGGTTCTTACAGGAGAATGGCATAGTAGCCCAGTATTCTACTCCGAGCGAACCTCAGTAGAATGGAGTAGCTAAAAGACGCAATCGTACTCTGATGGATATGGTGCGCAGTATGATAAGTTACTCCACCTTACCGTTGAGCCTATGGATGGAGGCATTAAAAACCGCCATTCATATTCTCAATAGAGTACCAAGTAAGTCGGTGTCCAAAACACCGTATGAGTTATGGACAGAAAGAGTACCCTCACTAAACCACTTACGTGTGTGGGGGAGTCCTGCTGAGGCTAAAGTATTTAACCCAAACATTGAGAAGCTAGATCCCAAAATAGTAAGTTGCTATTTCATTTGCTACCTAGAAAAGTCAAAGGTTTTTATTTCTACTATCTAGACAGACATACAAAGTTTGTGGAAATGAGACACACTGTCTTCCTAGAGGATGAAATGATGAGGGAGAGCATGGTAGCTCGAAAAATTGACCTTGAAGAGAAGCGGGTGTATGCGCCCACTTCGATGATTCATGAGCCATTTTTCTCACTACCTGCTGTCACTGCACAGACAGTGCAAGATACTGTGGTGCCAGCAGCTATTGTTATTCCACCTGTGGCAACAATGAATGACGATGAGGAACCTATTCTTCAGGATCCTATAGAACCTATTGCCACACATGAGGGGGGAGCAACAATAGCCTCAAACAGAAGATATGCCAAATGTGAAGGCCCCTAGAAGGTCTCAAAGAGTTAGAAAATTAGCTATTCCTACTGACTATGAAGTATACAACACTAAGGAATTTTAAATGGAGGATGATCCTACCTCATTTGAAGAAGCCATGAGAAGTGATCATTCATCAAAGTGGCTTGAGACCATAGAAGATGAAATGAAATCTATGAATGCCAATAAAGTTTGGGACTTGGAAATAATTCCTAAAGGAGCCAAAATAGTAAGCTGTAAATGGGTCTACAAAACAAAACTTGACTCTTAAGGGAATATAGAGAGATATAAAGCACGACTTGTGGCAAAAGGTTTTACGCAAAGAGAAGGGATCGATTACAATGAGAACTTTTCTCCAGTCTCATGTAAGGATTCCTTCAGAATCATAATGGTATTAGTGGCACATTACGATTTAGAATTATATCAGATTGATGTAAAGACGGCATTTTTCGACGGGAACTTGGAGGAAAATGTTTACATGGCACAACCGAAAGATTTTGTCATGGAAGAAAAAGAACGAATGGGATGTCGCCTAAAGAAATTTATTTATGGATTAAAACAAGCTTCAAGACAGTGGTACTTGAAGTTTGATCAGACAATAAGGAATTTTAGGTTTAAAGAGAATGTAGAGGACAATTGTGTCTATGCAAAGTTTAAGAATGGGAAGTTTATCTTCCTTGTCATGTATGCGGATGATATCTTACTTGCTAGTAATGATGTCAGTCTACTACTAGAGACAAAGAAGTTTTTATCCTCAAAATTTGATATAAAATATCTTGGTGAAGCTTCGTTCATTCTAGGGATCGAGATTCACCGAGATAGAAGTAAAGGAGTATTAGGACTGTCACAAAAGGCATACATAAAAAAAAATCTTAAAGAAATTCAGTATGCACAAATGTAGTCCCTCACCTGCTCCTATAGTCAAGGGCGACAAATATGGGGATTTTCAATGCCCTAGGAATCAGTATGAGATCGATCAAATAAAAACGGTTTCATATGCTTCAGCTGTCGGAAGCTTTCAATATGTTCAAGTATGTACGCACCCTGACTTGGCATTTGTTACCGGGTTACTTGGTAGGTTTCAGAGCAATCCTGGAACAGAACACTAGAAATTAGTAAAGAAAGTCTTGCGTTATTTGCACGGAACGAAAAGCCTCATGATGACATATAGAAGATCAGATTCACTCCATATAGTGAGATATTCAGATTCTGATTATGCGGGACATGATAGAAAATCCACGTCTAGATATGTATTCACTCTCGCAGGGGAGCTATTTCGTGGAAAAGCTTAAAGCAAACCGTCACTACATCGTCCACAATGTATGCCCGAGTTTGTAGCATGTTATGAGGCAATGGGGCAGGTGAACTGGCTAAAGAAGTTCATACCCGGTTTAAAGGTGGTTGACGACATCTATAGACCACTTAAGTTATACTACGATAATAATCCGACAGTACAATATGCTCACAACAATAAGTCAAGTGGTGCTGCCAAACACATTGACATAAAGTATTATATTGTGAAAGATAAAGTCCGGGATCATGTCATAGGAGTTCGGCTCTTTTTTTGGTTTGGTTTGGCTTGGGGCTTTGTTGTTTTTGTGGATAATAAGTAAAGAGCACATGATTCCTTTAAGTTTGTCATTTGTGTCCATCTTGACAGTACAACTTTTTCTATATTCAAATTCAAAATAGAAACATAAAGTAAGCCTTCAATCGTATGCTGCAATGATTTGAATTGGAGGGTCTCCTTGTGTAGTAATGTTCCCACGTTCACTTATGAGCTGTCCATAACTCGCAAATATCATTAGATCACCCTAGATGCACTTTCAGCAGCTACACGCACGGGCGTCGTAGGCAAGAGCACGGGCACGTGTCGCGCCCACTTTAGCACCCTGATGCACTTTCACCCCACTTTAGGACCCTCATGCACTTTCACAGCTACACTCACAGGTGCTGTAGGCAAGCACGAGTACGTGTCGCGCCCACTCCCTTGGTCTGTGCATTTCATAAGCATACTAATGGGGTCATCGGCCTCCACCTAGAGGTGTAAATAGTAGTACGTATGATATTTACGATACCCAATAGTACGGATACTTTAGTATTCGTATTTGTATTCGCATCCAAATACAAAAATTCAACCCTCGACGCTCACCTTCCTACTCTCCCACGTGCGGAAGATAGGGAGAATGGCGGAAGACGGAGAATGACCGCATAGAAGTTTCCTTTGTAATTCCTGTTTTTTCTTCTTTTCTCACGTCTAACAAAATATCCTGGTTTGTCATATATAGATATGTCTTGTTTTGTAAGCATCGTACGTGACAACATGCACGAAATTTTCTGAAATTTTTATCATAGCCTCCACATACGATATCACGACATCTCAACAAGTTTCATGATTTTCGGACTTCGTTTGCTTTTTATAGAATTTAAAAACACTTCGCACGCAAGTTCGCGGTCATGTTTCGTGAACAAGATGTTCTAAATTTCGGGTCCGTTCCTGGATACGGCCTCACATTACACTCAGTAACATGACTATCATTTTTTGAATCATTAAATTCCATTATTCGTACCACGTGCAGTTCAAATTTATATTTTTCGAAAAAATTCAAGCAAACAAAATAAAGTAACTAAATATATAAAAAGCCACAAAAAATCCCCAAATTCTAACGAGTAGTTCCTAGTACTTTAAAAGGGTTGCACAAAAAATTTGGAGGCCAAAAACAAAAAAAAAACTTTGCCGAGTGCCGGGGCATGACACTCGGTAAAGGGGTCTTTGCCGAGTGCCAAGAATAAGGCTTTCGGCAAAGAGGATTTTTGAATTTTTTTTAGAAATTTCCTCTTTGCCGCGTGCCTTCACAAGAACACTCGGCAAAGGTATTTAAAAAAAAGTAATTTTTTAAATTCCTATCTGTGCCGAGTGCCGAATCAGTGGGCACTCGGCAAAGACATTTCAAAAAAATATTGAATCTTTGCCGACCGCCATGTCAGGGGCACTCGGCAAAGTATTTTCTAAAAAAAAACTTTATCGAGTGCCAGATCTGGGACACTCGGCAAAGAATTTTTTTTTTAAAAAAAACTTCTTTGTCGAGTGCTAGGCCAGGTGACACTCGACAAAGAGGCGGTTAAAAAAATTAAAAAAACCTTTGTCGAGTGCCAGATCGGGGGCACTCGGCAAAGGGGGGATTTAACCCCGTCGGCTGGGCTGGCCCACACACCCCGCACACACGCACGCGCCACCGCCCGCGCCCGTGCCGCCCACACGCCCGAGCCGCCTAGCCGCCCGGCCGCCCGCGCGCCCACGCTGCCCGCACCGCCCGCGTGCCCGCGCCACCGCGACGCTAGGCCGCCCGCGCGCCCATGCCTCCCGCGCCGCCCGGCCACCCGCGCGCTCGCCAGCCACCGGGCCACCGCTAACGCCGCTCGCCGCCCACCGTAGCCCCTCCCTGCGTCGTGCGCCGGCGCCTGCCCCGCCCCCGCCAGCCCCCACCCCCGCACCCGCGTGTGGCCGAGCATGGCCAGCTCGCCCACGCCCGACCGCCAACGTCGGCGGGTGGAGGAGGGGAGGAGGAGGAGGAGGAGGGGGAGGAGGAGGCGAGGAGGAGGCGAGGAGGAGGAGGAGGAGGAGGGGGAGGAGGGGAGGAGGAGGGGGAGGAGTAGGAGCCAACCCTGCCCCCGGCCGCGCACCATGGACCGCCCGCCCCGACGCCGCCCGTGCCCGACCCCGTTCCCGACTTCGATGACCCCGACCCTGACGTCGCCCGCCCCTACCCCCGGCGCCCATCAGGTATGCCCTCTCTCTTATTGTTGTCGTGGTAGTGATAGTTGTAGTAGTATTAGTTGTAGTAGTATTAGTTGTAGTAGTAGTGCTAGTGGTAGTAGTAGTATTAGAAGTAGTGGTAGTAGTAGTAGAACTAGTGATAGTAGTAGTAGCAAAAGTGGAAGTAGTAGTAGAAGTAGTGGTACTACTTGGATATATTCTTCTGCATGGATTTATATCCAAACTACATGACTTTTCTTGAGACATATGTGCTTGTCGGCCATCGTGCCGTTGTTTTTTGTAGGTTTTGGAAACCTCACCGTTCAGGGGAGGTTCTGCCGATTTTTTTAAATGATAGTTTTTTGTTCCATTTTTGTAGAGAAGAGCCTATCAGAGCCGAGTCAGAGTTCCCATCGCCGTGTCGGTCTGCCTGCACCGCGTTGCCTCGCCACTGCACCGACCCGCCATAGCCCCGCTAGCCTGACTCCACTGCCACCCTAGGTATAACCTCTCTTTCCGTATCATGGTCGTAGATCGCGTAACCCAGTTAGGCGTCTCCCATTCGAAAGAGATACGGTTGGAGGTATGCAGATCTTTGCATATCTATGACCGTATCTGTTTTGGATTGTCCATGTTTTTTGGACAGCCCGCGGATGCGTAGATGGGTTAGTTTCCATGGTCAGCTCTGGTCCGATATAGAGTTTTGGCATCACCTCCCTGTTGTTCTCTAGATACACACTCTTCTTTGGCAGGACGTGTATCTGGAGAACAGCGGGGAGGTGCTGCCGAAATTCTATCTCGGATAGGAGTAGAGCATAGAAACTAACCTCATCTACGCATCCGCGGGTGGGATTAGGACCTATCCTCACCTATTAGACAGTAGGAACACCATGTAGATGCAATTGATGGTTACATTACTCGTTGATACATATGTTAGAGGATGGATGACCGTCAGTGGATGTACACGGGCTAGAGAAGTCAGAGTGATTACACCACGGAATGGATGAACAAGACCAATGCTTTCTTGAATAGTGCATTTGGCAAGGCTGCTAAAGGACATTGCCTAGTTTTGTGTCCCTACAGCAAATGTGGAAATAGGAGAAGGGTAAATAAGGTGGAAATGGGTAAACATCTTGTGAAGAATGGATTTACGCCGGACTACACCCGGTGGGTCCACTATGGTGAAGCCCATCGTATGAGAGAGGAGGTGGTGAGACCACGGGTGGAGGCTTTTGATGCTGATGCTGGGGTAGCAGACATGTTAGATGACTTTCACCAAGGATAGTTCGATGAGGGACGTGAGAAGGAGGAGATGGAGGCAGCCGCACAGGCATTCTACAACATGATGGACTCGGCATAGAAACCCCTTCACGATCGGTCAACGGTGTCTCAACTAGATGCCATTGGATGCTTAATGGGGTTGAAGTCCGAGTTAAACTTGAGTCGAGAAGGCTTCGATAAGATGTTGGCCGTGATTGGCACCCTGCTTCCGGAGGGCCACATTCTGTCAAAGAGCATGTACGAGTCATAGAAACTCCTTCGTGCACTTAAGATGCCGTATGAGCAGATACATGCTTGTCTGAAGGGGTGCGTCCTATTTAGGAAAAAACACGAGCATGCAAAGTTCTGTCCAAAGTGTAAATCCTCCAGGTACCTAGAGGTAGACTCTGATGATGGCCAGAAGAGGCAACTTACGATCCCTGTAAAAATCATACGGTACCTTCCATTCCTACCGAGGATCCAACAGCTATACATGACCGAGGAATCCGCAAAACAGATGACATGGCACAAAAATGGCAAATGGTACAATCCTGACAAGATGGTACATCCATCCAATGGTAAAGCTTGGATCCGCTTTAATGACAAACATCATGACAAAGTAGATGAGGCTCGTAATGTATGTGTCACACTGGCAACAGATGGGTTCAATCCTTATGGAATGATGGCTGCCCCATACACATGTTGGCCCATCTTCGTTATCCCCCTTAATCTCCCCTCCCCCCCGTGTCTCCTTTCAATGACATAACATATTCTTGTCGTTGATAATTCTTGGACACCCAGGGAGTAATATGGGTGTGTTCATGGAGCCCGTGTTTGATGAATTGGTCCATGCTTGGGACGAAGGGGTACGGACATACGATCGAGCTACAAAGACAACCTTTAAAATGCACGTTTGGTACCACTACTCCCTGCATGACTTCCGGGCGTATGGGATATTCTACGCCTGGTGTGTTCACAGGAAGTTCCCATGCCCAATATGCAAGGAAGGTGTGAGGTTCATTTGGTTGCAGAAGGGTGGTAAGTATTCATCGTTCGATAGACATCGTCAATTCCTACCTCTTGACCATCCATTCAGACAAGACATCAAGAACTTTATGAAAGGTGTCAAAGTGACAAACCCTACACCGCGGATGATGACTAGTGCTGAGGTTCATGCTCAAATAGATGCTCTCATGCCTAATGAAGAAGGTGGTTTTGTGGGATATGGTGAGCAACATATGTGGACTCATATCTCGAGCATGATGAGGCTCCCCTATTTCGATGACCTTCTTCTGCCACATAACATTGATGTAATGCACACTGAAAAGAATGTCACCGAGGCACTTTGGGAAACACTCATAGACACTGAAAAGTCTAAGGACAACCCTAAGGCTAGAGTGGACCTAGCAACGTTGTGCGATAGACCAAATCAAGAGATGCAGCCTCCTAGTCGTGGCAAGACCTGGAGAAGGCCTAAGGCTGATTTCATCTTGAAAAAGGACCAAAGGAGGGAAGTACTTGAATGGATCAAGACGCTAATGTTCCCTGATGGGTATGCAGTGAATCTAAAGAGGGGAGTGAACTTAGGCACTATGTGAGTCAACGGGATGAAGTGTCATGACTACCACATATGGATTGAGCGGCTTCTTCCGATGATGGTTCGAGGCTATGTCCCAGAGCATGTCTAGCAAGTGCTAGCAGAGTTGAGCTACTTATTCCGCCAGCTTTATGCCAAAGAGCTCTCTCGAACCGTCATTGATGACTTAGAAAAAGCGGCACCCGTGTTGCTTTATAAGTTGGAGAAGATCTTTCCACCCGACTGCTTCTTGTCGATGCAGCATTTGATTGTGCACCTCCCATATGAGGCACGGATGGGGGGCCCATGCAGAACCATTGGTGCTATCCAATCGAGAGATGTCTGAAGACTCTTCGCAAAAAATATAGAAATAAAGCCAAAATTGAGGCTTCTATTGCAGAGGCATACATTCTAGAGGAGGTGTCGAACTTCATAGAGAAATACTACACTGAGAACCTTTCTAACGTTTATAATCCACCCCCTCGCTACAATGTTGGCGAAAATGAATCGAACCTCAGCCTTTTCCAAGGGTAACTCGGAAGCGCAAGTGCATCGACCACTAAGCAATTGAAAAATGAAGAGTGGCGCGGTATCATGCTATATGTGTTGACCAACCTTGTTGAGGTGCAGCCGTTCATTGGGTAAGTTCTGAACGAACTTGTTTCATTTCACCGTATGTCCTTGTTTCTTTGTCCAACCCCCTTGTTTCTCATTGGTATAGGGAATTTCTTCATCAATCCTAGCATGGATCAAGGCAACCTACCCCACAAGAAAATGATTCCCTTCTTTCATAGGGTGTGGGACCAGAGAGCCCCGATTTCATTTGTTGGTTCAAACAGAAAGCCCAAACTAATGCGCCTATAAGTGACGAGCTAAGACAGGTTGCAAATGGCTGTGCCGTTAGGGTCAAGTCATTTACCGGTTATGACGTGAATGGATATTGTTTTCACACAGCAAGCTACGAGCAGAGTCGGCCCAATCGAAAAACCATAAACAGCAGAGTTGTTATGCCCGGCACTGATGGACTTGACTATTATAGAAGAATTGAAGAAATCTATGAACTATCATTCTATGGTTCCAAACCTCTTACTCCTATCATATTCAAATGCCACTGGTTTCATCCTAGAGTAACAAGATGGACCCCTAAGCTTGGGCTAGTCGAGATTCGACAGGATTCTGTCTATCTAGGAAAAGATGTCTACATTGTGGCTCAACAGGCCGTCCAGGTTTATTATATATCATACGTGTGCAAAGACGTCAAGCATCTTAAGGGTTGGTCTATTGTGCACAAGGTATCGCCACACGGTAAACTACCTGTCCCAAATGATGAAGATTACAACTTCAACCCAAACACATATGATGGAGAGTTCTATCAAGAAGAGAGGCTACAAGGGAGGTTTGACATAGACTTAACAGAAGAGATAGGAATGGAAGTAGACAATGAAAGGGATGATGACGAGGACACTAGAGATGAGGTGCGAAATCTGAAGGACATACAAATGCTTGAGCGATTACGTTTAGGCAATGACAATGAAGACAACATTCCTACTTCGGATAGTGTTGATGAGTTGGACAATGTTGATAGTGATGATGAGACCTATGATACAGCTAATCTCAATCATGAAGATTATTTCTAATACATGTAATACTATGTTTTTTGTAATTATGTTTTGTTCATTTTTGCATATATTTCTAATACATGTATTACTATGTTTTTTGTAATTATGTTTTGTTCATTTTTGCACCTATTTCTAATTACGTCTTGTTTTTCTTTTTTATTGCAGGTGATTGAACAAAGATGGCAGGCGACCGTCATAGGTCCGTGAACTTGATTTACCAAAGACCACGCCGGCTACAGGAGGAGGTGGAGGGGGTGGTGGAGGGATCGAATAGGAGGAGGAGGAGGACCGCCAGCTATAGGAGGGGGCCATCTCCTCCCACGCTGCATGAGGAGCTAGAGGAGGACGTGGCGCCCGTGGACAAGTCGGACGAGGAGCTAGTTCGGCAGACGGACGAGGAGGAGGAGGAGGGGGAGGTGGTAGGCACGGGTTCTGCTTCCTTCGACTCCTCTTCGAGTGTCTACTTGCGAGGTCCCGTGAGCCTCCCACAGGTTTCGCTTCCTCACCAACGCCTAGTGATTCGCCCCGAAGGGCAAAAGTAAGTAACTTTATATGTTATCACCACTACTTCATATGATATGATGAAAAAAAAACTAATATTTTTTCTTAATCACTTGTGCAGGAACTGGGTGGTTGTGTCGGGTGGTAGCGCACGGCTATTCAATGGCATCCTGGGTCTTCTATGCAGGCAACACTTCCCCGACATTGTCACGTACGCATCAAAGATGGAGCCAGCCTACTTGTTTGACCACTACGTCATCGCCCTCGATGCGGAGTACCCCAACAAGGTGGCACGAGTGAAGGCAGAGTTTTGGGTAAGTCTCCCTCGCACAACATTGCTCAATACGTCGCATTCATTGGACTTTTCTTGAAATAATGAATGGATACATCGCTTTTGTATGCAGACTTATTACAGATGCGAGGAGGGATTTGAGGCCAGGGCGGAGCAGGTGACTACCAAAGCCTATAAAACACTCATCACCAACATGCATCACGAGGTGTGCATCCAGGCCATCGTAACCTACTACGGGTCAAAGCTTGGAGAGAGGAAAACCAAGAAAGACGCAAGAGAGATGCAGCTGACCTAGGAGCAGTACCTTGAGGTAAATGAAGAACATCAATATTGATTCGTTTTGAGATTAAGTTGGTTGAATTTGATCTTCTTATATGTCCAATACTTGATGACGTGTAGATGATTCCCTGGTGGTGCCAAGCGTATCCCGAGTGTTGGGCGATGATGGTGGAGAGGTGGTTCACAGAGGAGTACCTCAAGATGCACAGGGATGCCCGGGACCGTCATTTGCAGATGCAAGGTCCAGCACACCATCAAGGCAGCCGCGGCCTTGTCGGATACAAACAAGCATGGGTACGTGAATTCATTTATCTATTGTGACGCTCAGTTCTGCCTGATTTCTAATCATCGTGCTGTCTTTCTCACAGTCGGCGTCACATAGTGGCCAGGCTTGCTCGGACTTCCAGGCATGGTGTATGGCTCACAAGGGCAAGGCGACGTCCGATGTCTCCTTCAACCTAGAGGACCCACCCGAGGCATACATGAACCCGAGCGTCCACTTCTGCATCAGTGAGTACACTAAGGTGGCGAGGTCGCTGCATGGGTCAGACTATGATCCGAGCACCCAGGACTTCGATGGAGAGACCATCATGAGGGCGGGGCAAGACAAGAAGCATGGGTGGTTCTGGCTTGGCGACGGTGTTATCGACACGGCCTCTACTCCCTTTCTCTCCTAGATCCAAGCACAGAGCATGAGCGAAAGCCCGGCCATTCACACACGGGTGACCGCTGCATAGCACCGGGTCGACACACTCGAGGTTATTCCTATTTTACTCATCATACATTGATCTTTACACACCTTAATTAGCTTTGCATTACTGAAACATTGGAGTGAAATATTGTAGGCCCGACTGGAATAAGAAATAAGGCAACGTCAGGAGCTGAAGGCCGGGCAACAGAGGATGGTGGCCTAGCTGAAGGTCGAGCGGGCCGAGCGGCAGGCCTAGGCGCAGAGGCTGATGGACATTACGGAGTTCCTACAAGGGCTTGGGCAACGTGTGGGCTTCTCTCTGCCAGCTGAGCTGTTGGTTCCACCTCCACCTCCGTGTCCTGCAGCTGCAGCTACTCTTATGAGTATGAAAGTTTTTTACTTTCGCTTGTGCTTTGCTTGTATGGCCTCTACCTTCCTAGATTAGCTATCCAAATAATCTTGTCTCACATGCAATCTTTTCTCCTTTGTGCAGTCTCCATCTTATGGTGGTTCGAATAATCCACCTCATGCACCTCCGAATGATGGAGCTGGGCCTTCACCACAGTCGCAGTGGCCAAGATGAGTGCACGTTGTATTTTTTTATTTGTTGTTCACTTGGTGATGGACTTGTGATGCACTTGTGGACTTTGATGGACTTGTGGATTTATTTGGATGGACTTGAGCACTTATTATTATATATGTGATATATATTATGATGGATGTGATATGTGCAGATGGATGTGTGGATGGATGAGATATATATGTGATGAATGAGATATATATGTGATGAATGAGATATATATGTGATATATAATTGTATGAATTTATTTGTCATGATGGAATGTAAAAAAATTAAAAATTACCGTTTTGGGACACTTTGCCGAGTGTTGCACTCGGCAAAGGACCCCGTTGACGAGTGCCATGGTCACATCACTCGGCAAAGCTGGAAAATGGGCGCTCGAAAAACCATTTTTCCAGCTTTGCCGAGTGCTATGACCATGGCACTCGGCAAAGATTTTTTTTAAAAAAAATTCAAGCTTTGCCGAGTGCCGGCCAGAGGGCACTCAGCAAAGAAATTTTTTTAAAAAAAATTCAAACTTTGCCGAGCGCCGGCCAGGGGGCACTCGGCAAAGAATTTTTAGAAAAAAATAAAACATCTTTGCCGAGGGCCGGATAGAGGGCACTCGGCAAAGAATTTTTTAAAAAAAATAAAAAATCTTTGCCGAGTGCCTGCAGGGTTGGCACTCGGCAAAGCAACCGTCAACGGGGCCGGCGCCGTGACGGTCGCTTTTCTTTGCCGAGTGCCCGATAAAAGACACTCGGCAAAGAGGGTTTTGCCGATCAAATTTTTGTTGTGTGTTCTTTGCCGAGTGCAATTTGGCATTTGCCGAGTGCCTCAGGCACTCGGCAAAGAACCTGAATCCAGTTGTGGCTCTTGCCGCCTTTCTAAAAAAATTTCATAATTTTCACAACTTCTTTTTTATTGAGAAAGCATTTTATTAATTCAAAATTACATCGAGTTGATACAACCCCATTGAAATTATTTTCGACCTCTGCATTAGAGCACACGACCTATCAAGTATTCACAACTTGTACCAGATTTGATTGCGGTTTGGTTTGCTGTTATAAAGTTATCGATGTTCCACTTTGTCAGTATCCTAGTTCATTTTACGTGCCCCAATTGTTCCAAGCTTAGATATCAAACAATTATTCCAAGCTTAGATATCTATTTGGTACTAGCAGGACCCCCCGATCAGGCGCGCAGGCTAGCAAGCATAAAAATGTAGCATGAGAAGGCAGCAGTAACGTAGGAAACTGTTGTAAATTCCGTAAACAATGCAAAGCAAACAGTGAAGAATAAGCACTATGTACAAAAGGAAACAATGCAAAGCACACAGTGAACCTATTTCTGCAAATTCCATTCTTCCATTGAAACAATGTACAAAACGAAAATGTAGCTAGGTTCATAGTTTGAGATTCAGCTGCAAGTATAGAAGTAGTAAAAAATTCACAGGAACAGCTGACAATCGGTCGTAGCTATTTCCTACAAAAAAAACAAAGTACATCAGTTAGAGGATAAACATTTTTTTCGAAGGCTAGGCATATAAGATGGGGGTGGGGGTGGGGGTGGGGGTGGGGGGGGGGGGGGTCTGTGTATGTGAAGCAAGCCATGTGGATGGGATCAACAATTATAAACAAAATGTGCATATAGGTTGACAGTAGTAGCAACATATCAGGTGGCCATATAAAGAGTCTAGAGGAGCAGAGTTCATACTTGCAATGCATTTTTTTAAACTGCACACATGCATTTTGAGGTAGGCATTGGAGCGATGGACCGCCCGCGTGGTGGTGAAGCTTGAGCAAGACTTGGCGTCGATGGACGAAAGCAACGGTGAAAACCAAGTGAGGTTAAGATCGATGAACCAACAAGGTCACGTGATGATATGAAGTGGATCATATCATTTGTTGGTCAAGGTTGGTGCATGTGTTGCATCAACATTGGATGAGATGGAATAGAATGCGCAAGACAAAGGTATAACCTATGGGACATTTCATTTCACCAGTTATAGGTGTGTAGAGAAGTTTATGACCGGGTTTATGATAGATGGCTATACTATCAAGAGGAGCAAACTTATTTGCATATCGGTCATCTAGTGTCACTTGAGCGATCTACTTTGCATATGTGTTAGGATCGAGTGACGCGGTGAAAAGAGTGCTAATCTTTTGAAAAACATTTGTGAAAAGCTAACACACATATACAAGATGGCGAACACATAGTGGTATTGGCACATTTGCAAAGGAAGAGTCATTGGAGGTGATTTGGATCAAGTTGAGAGAAAAAGGAGATGAAAAGAACAAGTTTGGGTTGTCCGAGGGTCAAAAAACACAACTAAACTTGTACCCAACACGCAGCCCTTCCTGGGGGTGGCACCGTCCTTTCTGGTGTGCACCAGACAGCCTAGGGAGGTGGCACCACCACCCCTGGGGCGGTGCACCGCCACCCCCTGCAGCGTGTCAATTTCAGCAGCACCACCCTTTCGTATTTTGGGCATAACTCTTAGCTCCGAACTCTGATTTCAATGATCTAGGACTTTTCGGAAAGCTAATGAAATGCTCTACAATATTAAAGTGGTGAAAATTGATTTGGAGAAAGTTTTAGTCACCGGACTGTCCGGTGACCTTAGCGGTGTGGCACCGCCCCTTTTTTCCAGAGAGGGGAGAAACTCGTCGGGGGGCACCGCCACCCCTAGGGCGATGCACCACCCCCTATGTTCGGTGCCAGGGTCCCAACGGCTAGTTTAAAATAGCCATTGCAATTCGACCATTGAGCACCGCCACCCTATGTCCAGTGCCCGCACGTTGCTGTCCGGTGACCATGTAGAAATGTGTTCCAAGGCTCCAACGGCTCTATTTGGTTTGGGGCTATAAATAGTGGAGCTCGGGCATGGCTGAGGTTGAGCACCTTGGGGATGTGTTGCCCTTGTGTGAGGGGTGTTGTGCAACTCTGTTGAAAGGTCCTAATGGCTAGAGGGGGGTGAATAGCCTATTAAAAATTGCTACAACAACACTTAGCAAACCGGTTAGACAAATATGAGGTGAAGCGAGTGTTGCGCTAGCCTACTAAAAAGCAAGCCACCTACCACAATTTTAGTTTCTATAGTCTCTATCCACACAATGGCTATGTTACTACACTAAGTTAGTGTGCTCTCAAAGGCTAACTAAAGAGCCAAACTAACCAAACTAACAAGCTCTCACGACTAGCTACACTAAAGAGCTTGACAACTAGTTTGCGGTCATGTAAAGAGAGAGAGCAAGATGGTTATACCGCCGAGTCAAGGAATGAACCAATCAATCACAAGAATGAATACCAATGAAGACCAATCACCTCAGAATCAAATGATGACACAATGATTTTTTATCAAGGTTTACTTGCTTGTCGGCAAGCTAGTCCTCGTTGTGGCGATTCACTCACTTGGAAGTTCACGCGCTAATTAGCATCACACGCTAAACCCTCAATAAGTTGTTGCACAACCAACACAAGATGAGGATCATACAAGCCATGAGCAATTTACTAGAGTACCTTTTGGCTCTCCATCGAGGAAAGGTCAAGAACCCCTTACAATCACCACAATCGGATCTGGAGACAATCACCAACCTCCGCTCGACGATCCTCGCTGCTCCAAGCCATCTAGGTGGCGGCAACCACCAAGAGTAATAAGCAAATCCTACAGCGAAACACGAACACCAAGTGCCTCTAGATGCAAACACTCAAGCAATGCACTTGGATTCACTCCCAATCTCACAAAGATGATGAATCAATGATGGAGATGAGTGGGAGGGCTTTTGCTAAGCTCACAAGGTTGCTATGTCAATGCAAATGGTCAAGAGAGTGAGCTAGAGCTGGCCAAACAATATTTATAGACACCCCCAAACAATAGAGCCATTGGCTTAATTATTGGGCTAACTGTGGGACGACTGGACGCGCAGGTCGTGTGCACCGAACGTGTCCAGTGTGGCGACCGGACACTATTTGACCACCATGTGTCACATTCAAACGAAGTAGCTATTGCCACCCAACGGCCCTCTCTAACACGCTCTGACGCGTCGTATCGGAAGTAGGAGGGGCAGCGTCCGGTCGAGTCCAGAGAGCTCCCAGAGCTGCTCAACTATGACAAGATGTGTCCGGAGTGACAGACCGGACGCAGGAGGGGCAGCATTCGGTTGAGTCCAGAGAGCTCCTAGAGCCACTCAACTGCAACCAGATGCATCCGGTGTAGCCAACCAAACCCAGGAGGGGCAGTGTTCGGTCAAGTCCAGAGAGCTCCCAGAGCCGCTCAACTACGATCGGACGCATCCGGTGTGGCCGACCGGACGCGCCCCTACATCTGGTCCTCTCTTGACCAACACCCGCTCCCCATGTCACCATGACCTGATGCTAAATAGTGATTGCTCAGCGTTCGGTCACTGCTATGAGCCAGAGTCCAGTCACCTCGGCATCTCTGCCCACGCCTGGCCAGAATACCGGACACGTCCGGTATCGATATCGGACGTGTCCGGTCATGTCAGGAACACTACCGCCTGAGACAGTACCGTCCAGTATGCATGTTGGACGTGTTCAATCACCCCATGACTAGCGCATTCAACTCCTTTTCAACTCTATGTTCTTTACCCTTGCTCAAATGTGCCAACCACCAAGTGTATCACCTTGTGCACATGTGTTAGCATATTTGTACAAATGTTTTCAAGGGTGTTAGCACTCCACTAGATCCTAAATGCATATGCAATGAGTTAGAACATCTAGTGGCACTTTGATAACCGCATTTCGATACGAGTTTCACCCCTCTTAATAGTACGGCTATCGATCCTAAATGTGATCACACTTGCTAAGTGACTCAATCACTAAACCAAAAAGCTCCTATCAATTTCACATTTGCCTTGAGCTTTTTGTTTTCTCTTTCTCCTTTTCAAAGTCCAAGCACTTGATTATCACCATGGCATCACCATCATTATGATCTTCACCATTGCTTCACCACTTGAAATAATACTACCTATCTCAAGATTGAAAGGATCAAGATGCCCAAGAGGGGGGTGAATTGGGCTAATTCTAAATTTTTGCAATAATTAAGCCCTATACTTAGCCCACTTCACCCCTTGTGCCTAGAATGTGTTTCTATTATTCTACCGCACAAAAGTTTTGCACCCTACATTCCAATCCTACTCTAGCATGGCAATTCTAGGAATGTAAAGACATGAAATGAATTGCTCAAATATAAATGCTCAAAGAGAGGGAAAGGAACACGTCAATATTCTCCTAAGATATCGGAGAGTCGCCACTCTCCACTAGTCCTCGTTGGAGCACCCGCGCAAGGGTGTAGCTCCCCCTTGATCCACGCAAGGATCAAGTGCTCTCTATGAGCTAATTCTTTGATACTCCGTCATGGTGAATCGCCCACAACCGCTCATAACATGACTTGGGTCATCCACAAGCTCTGCCGGATGATCACCAAGCTCCCAATCACCACCAAGCCATCTAGGTGACAGTGATCACCAACAGTAACAAGCACAAACTCTCACTTAACCAAGACAAGCCTAATGAGAAGGGTGGATGCACACTTTCTACTCCCTATCCACTAATGAGGTCCTTAATCTTGGATTATCATATCTTAATCACCTCAGTAGGCTCTTGCTCTCCCTTGCACTCCAAAGGTGTTTCTCAGTTGAACAAATGGGCAAGAGACCTTCTATGGACGAGTGGAGTAAGTATTTATACCCCCCTCATTCAAAACATAACATTTGGAGGCTAAGTCAGCACTCTACGGGCTAACCAAACGCTCCGGTCAGGGACCAGCGTCCGGTCAGCACACACCGGACGCGTCCGGTCAAGAAAAAGCCTCTCTCAAACCTCTCTGTAGTTGACCGGATGCAGGCACCTCGGCATCCGGTGCTCCTCCACTTAGCATCCGGTTAGTACCAAATGACTGCAGTTGATCAAATGAACTGACTGGACTCACCCTCCAACATCCGGTCACAACCATACCAGCGTTCGGTTAGTCATTTGAACCTCCATTCACTTCTAACTCGAAATCCTATGTGAATGAAGTTGACTCCAATTGATCTTAGGGCTATTCCTAAGCTACCTAGTGCTAGGTTTGACAAGTGTGCACCACACCTAACCTACTAGACTCACCTAGGTCAAGCTACTAGTCCATACCCCCCTTAATAGTACGACCAAAGGAAAAACAAAGTCCTAAACTACTCTAAGTGTCTCTTCAACTCCAAATGACACTTAGAACTAGCCGTCCTTAACCTTGTCGTCCATCCTTTAAAAACCAAAATGAATTCCATTGATGGAAGCATGAAAACCATAATTGCCTAATCAATTGCCATTACCATGACCTAACTTAAATTGCCTCTGCAAAACAAACGTTAGTCATAGTAATCTCGTGTCATCATTAATCACCAAAACCCAACAAGGGGCCTAGATGCTTTCAATCTCCCATTTTTGGTGATTGATGACAACACAACCTCGAGTATGTAAAAGAGATGAGTGAGGTTTTCAAAATGCTTGGTTCATATAAGCTTTTGACAATAAGAACAAAGGGGTTAGACATGCTTATATGACCCAAGCCAACATGGTGTACTAAAAAAATATGAATTAAGCATGAGTACATAAAGTAAAGCTCATTTGAATCAGAGTAAAATATAGAAGCAAAGCAAATGAGCATAATCCAAGTGACATGACATATATATAACAATGTAGAGAGCACACATGTCACATAAGTCTCACCATCACATGTATATAACGCAATGCATGAAAGTAAACATGAATGCACAAAGTATCACACACAGAAGACCAAAAGAATCAAATCGAGACCATCTCACATGATCCCCCTATATCTAACATACTTGCTCCCTCTCCCCCTTTGGTGTCAAGCACCAAAACCTAAGGGTCAGACGGTAGGACAGGAGCAGTTGAGTCAGCCACTGAGGTGCGGTGAGGGATCTGGAACTGAGCTGCATCATCCTCTGACCCTAAACTCTAAGCGATCTAACCCTCTATAGCTGGAAGTGAAGGTGAATCAATTGGGGTCTGCTCAGTAACTGGTGCGGCCTATGACTCTAGAGGTGTCACTGTAGGGAGTGGAGCCACATCTGCCTCTATCATTGTCGCTAAAGCCTCAAGTGTAGGAGTGACTATCTAAGGTGGCTTGGATGATGCAACAGATAATAGAATCATCTCGGTAGTCCTAGTAATAGGAGCAGCTATGGTAGGGATAGGGACTCATAACTCTAGAGGTGTAGGCTTTCCTATAAGCTCACTAAAAGTAGCGTCGAGACTCCTGAAGACTAGGGTGTCCACCACTAACATTGAAGAACTCTAAGATAGAGTGAAGCCCATAACAATAGGAGTAAAGTGAGGACCCTAAGCTATCACTAGTGAAGCAAACCACTAGGACACCTGCTCTGTAGGTGAAGCAAACTAAGTAGCTGGTTGTCCCTAACTCTGAAGCCCATTGGGTTGTATAGCTAGAGTCACTAGAGTGGTGGTGGCAGGCTAGCCTATCTGAGGTGTAGACTACTGAGGAGCAACCCCAATAGTAGTGAATACATGCTGCATGAAGCCAAGTAACTATTGTTGAATCATAAGCTATTGCTGCTGCATGGCCTGCTGCTACCTCTGAAACTCATCCTATCGAGCCTGAACCTGAGCAAGTGCAGTTGTGGTCTCCTGTGCCTAGCATGCCTGGTCTTGCCTCATCCGCTCAAGTACAGCTAAAAGTGCCAGGTCAGTCTGCGATGGCTATGGTGGAGCAGAGCTAGAGCCACTGGCCTCTCTGTTGTGTGGTCAAGGAGCCATCTGTGGAATCAGCTGATAGTCATCATCAGAGCTGTGACTCGGGTCACTCTCAACCACATCCTCCTATTGTGCATCAAGCTCCTCCTCCTTTGTAGTTGTAATGCCTTTGATGATCTCATCTTGCTGAGCTATTGTCTTTGGTACCTCTGGGCAATGGCTCAGCTAGCGAGGTGTCCTTACATGACTATGACGTAGCATCTAGGTCATGTCATATGGTGAAAACTCAGTAGTAGCACATGTGTACTCTACCATTGTCTTAGGAGACTTTTGTGTAACTACCTTTTAGATTAGGAAAGTGATCCAATGAGCATAAGGTAGCTGACGGTGACCTCTAAAGCCCTCTACTAGTGTATCCTCTATCTCTAAAAGTATCACATCCCAAATATCAAAGATAGTCTAAGACACCAGGTGATACACTAACCATAGCTGAATACGTGTTAGGCCCTCATGGTAGCCCATCCTCGGGAGCAGAATACTCCTCATAACAGCATCAAGGAGTCGAGCTGTAGGTGTAAGGTCATGTGGTGTCCTGCTCGACCCCTCGCTAAATGGCTCTGTGAAGCACGGTCTGACAAGATCTGTAGGTGGCACAAGTCCACCGTGAGGGCATCTCGGAGGCTCTGTCTGTCCATAGCATACCTCGTGAAGGTGAATAGGTGACTCTAGAATCCTTAGTATCTATCTGACCCTTGAGCTCTGGAGCCTATAGTCACAGCCTTTGAAAGCAAAGTGAATAAATCTATGCCTCGGGTCAATCCACAAAGAGGAGTAGAACTCATGAACCCATGATGGAACATAGCGACCTGTTCGTCCAAGAAGATCTGTCAACCCTAGCAGATAAGAGAGATGAGGATGGATCTATTTGCCTGTAGCTACAACAAGAGACTCTATGGAGCAGACCCACTAAGATCTAAAAGCAACACCACTATTGAGATATGCATTATAGAAGTCCTCCTGCAACACAGTGTAGAAGTGCTCTAAGGCACGCTCATCCCGCCTCGGCGGAAACCAATCCTCAAACTATACAAACCATAGCTGCTACACCTATCTAGCTGTGGCTACCCTTAGGTCAAGGTGTACCACCAGAGGCAGACCTTGTAGTCTAGGAGGTGGACAAGAACCCTACCCTTGTGTCTTAGGCCTCGGTGACACCTAAGTGCGTGTGCGACTAGAGCATTAAAGCTATGGCTGTGCTGCCTGCTCTGCCTCCTCAACCTGCTCTCCCTGCTAAGCATCCTCTATCTGCTCTGCCGACTGTGTCTACTGCTCAGTCTCCCCCTAAGTCTGACTCTCCTCTAAAGAGACACATCATCCTCCAAGCATGACAGTCCTAGGTGGACTACCAAGACTGGCCTCAATCCTCTCGATGGCGACCCTCTGAGCGGGTGATAACTGGTCGCCTATGTGAATGCCACTTCCAACTCCACCTCTCTCTACAAGCTCTACGGCAGCTGCCACTGCTATTGCCCTCTACATCAACATCATCTAACTTCTGCTTCTTCTTTGTAGTCTTTTTCACCTTCTCTTTTGCTGAGCATGTAGGCGAGGTGGAGGCCTTGAATCCTCATCACCGGGACCACCTCCGGCATTCTTGCAATGTGCCATCTCTGAAGTTGATGAGAATCACTGCCACTAACAAGAAACAACTACCAACTGACACTCGTGAGGCTTGGCCTCAATCTGTACTCATGGGCTTGGCCTCGAGTAAAACTACCACAATCAAATCAACCATAAGAGCACCGACTCGTTGCATGATGAAATAGATAGGAAATATAAATAATCACTATATTCAACTAGAGGTGAGAAACCCTAAGAAGAAAGCAGCAGATAAGAAATTGAAATCGATAGCTTGCTACCTGATGAAATCCGATGATCGACAAGCACAGGAGAGGATCACGGAGGCATCACTCGGGATCGGCAAGGTTACGCCTAGGGCTAGGGTTCCGACGCCTAGATAGAAATCATGACGGCGTAGTCACGATGGCATGGGCATGGCGGCGTAGGCACGGTGCGATGGTGGCACGGTGCGACCGAAGTGCAGGCAAGGTCACGGTGCAGTGGAGCAGACTAGCATGGTGGTAGGTGAAATCATAGGCGTGGGCGCGGCATGGTTGAGGTCGCGGGCGTGGGCGTGGGCGTGGTGAGGCAAGCACGGACTGCGTGGGCTATGCGATGGCTAGGATGTGGTGGCTCGAGCGCGGCGGCTGTGCGATGGTAGGGCGCGTGCGGTGGCACGGTGGCGTGGGCAGGCGGTGCGGGTGCATGCGGGCGCTTGGAGCTGAGCAGTGCGGCGATGTGGTGCGGTGGTGGCACAGGCGCGGGCTCAGTGATGTAGGCAAGCAAGGGCACGGCATTGCGATGTGGGCGCAGACGCGGACACAGCGAGGTAGGCATTAGATTAGGGAACAGTAGCGGTGCGGCGTACGGAGATATATATGGTGGCCCCACATGACAGAAAAGAAAAGAAATATGAGATCCACTCGGATTCAATTGACCAGACGCACTGGTGGCAATGACCGGACGCTGCCACCCGGAGTTCGGTCAACAACAGAGAGGTCCAAAACCCCTCAAGTCATGACTGGACGTGTCTGGTGCCTCATGATGGACGCTCAACACAGTCCGATCGATCCTGACATCTTCTTCTTCGTTTAACCAGATGTAGGGCCATCTTCACACCGAACGCTAGAGGAACACTATTTAGTGTCCGGTTACTCCTATGCTGCATCTGTTCACCTCCTGTGAACTGACCGGATGCTATAGGCAGTCCGGTGCAGCGTCTGGTCACCATTTTTCAACAAATCATCAAAGTTCCTTCACGCTACCTTTTCCCAATCAAGTCCCAACTTCAATAAGACACAAATAAACACTAATTGGGACTGATGTGTGAGACCTCTCTCAAGCCCTCAAAATTTTCAAAGTATTTTGTCTTAGGCTATAATTCTTTTTAAGAAAATAGGCAATAAAAGGGGCGAGGAGCAACATGTGGTCACACGATAGGGTTTTATGACCAATAGGAGCTTTAAATGCTCTCCCTATTTGTGGATAAACACAACGGGTGCTCAAAAGATAACTAAAAAGAAATGACAAAGCAACACACATGCACATGCCATGCAATACTTGAAAGTAAGTCTAGTTGCTTGTCAAGTTTGATCCAAGGTTAAGCTTCTTCACACGCTTTTCAGTTGTTATCTTAACCATGTTAGACAAGCCCTAAGTGCATTACTAAAAATTAAACATGTTTTATAATACAATGCAATGCAAAAGACAACACAAGCTCATTTTTTAGTGAAGTTACTAAAATCAAGCACATTGAGCTCATTCCTCAACCGATAAAATGTAGCCTCATCTAGCAATTTAGTAAAGGTATCCACCAATTGATCCTCGGTCCTTACACCTTCTAGTGAAATATCATTTTTAGTAACATGATCTCTAAGAAAATGATGGCGGATATCTATGTGCTTGGTGCGATAGTGTTGAACCGGATTATTAGCAAGCTTTACCGCGCTCTCAGTGTCACACAATAGAGGAACCTTTTCTAGAACTACATCATAGTCTAGCAAAGTTTGCTTTATGTAAAGAATTTGTGCACAACAAGCACCTGTGGCAAAGTATTCCCCCTCGGCGGTGGACAAAGCCATACTATTTTGCTTCTTGGAGGACCAAGACACTAGTTATCTACCAAGCAAGTGCCACCCTCCAGATGTGCTTTTTCTATCAATTTTGCAACCAGCATAATCTAAATCAGAATAGCCAACTAGTTGGAATCTAGCTCTTTTGGGATACCAAAGACCAATGCTTGGTGTGTGCTTAAGGTACCTAAGGATTCTTTTAATGGCAACCATGTGAGCCTCCTTAGGATTAGCTTGAAATCTAGCACACATACACACACTAAACATGATGTCGGGCCTAGATGCGGTCAAATATAACAAGCTACCAATCATAGAGCGGTAGAAAGTTTGATCAATCGTTTTACCTCCCTCATCTAGGTCAAGATGTCCATTTGATGGCATAGGTGTCTTGATTGGCTTACATTCATCCATTTTGAACCTCTTTAGAAGGTCCTTGGTATACTTTTCTTGAGAGATGAAAATCCCTTCTCTCATTTGCTTGACTTGAAAACCAAGAAAGAATGTAAGCTCTCCAATCATCGACATCTCAAACTCCTTTGACATCAATTCACCAAACTCTTGGCAATAATCTTCATTTGATGAGCCAAATATGATATCATCAACATATACTTGACAAATGAAGATCTCTCCATCAAGCTTCTTGGTGAATAGTGTGGTCTCGACCTTCTCAATGGTGAAGCCCTTCTCAATGAGAAAATCCTGAAGGCGTTCATACCAAGCTCTTGGGGCTTGCTTGAGCCCATATAGTGCCTTGGACAACCTATAAACATGATTAGGATATCTAGGGTCTTCAAACCTGGGAGGTTGATCAACATAGACTAGTTCATTTATGAAGCCATTTAAAAATGCACTTTTAACATCCATTTGATATAATTTCATTTCATGATGCGATGCATATGCAAGGCGGATACGAATGGCTTCAAGTCTTGCAACTGGTGCAAAGGTCTCTCCAAAATCCAACCCTTCAACTTGAGAGAATCCCTTAGCAACTAGTCTTGCCTTGTTCCTCACAATAATACCTTGATCATCTTGCTTGTTGTGGAACACCCACTTTGTTCCAATGACTCTTGCACCTTGTGGTCGCTCTTTAAGTTGTTTAACTCTTCATGCATGGCATTTATCCAATCCAGATCTTGAAGAGCTTCTTCTACATTTGTAGGCTCAATGCAAGAAACAAACGAGTGATGTTCAATAAATGAAGTAAGTTTTTGAGAGTGAGTCATTACACCCTTTAAAGGACTCTCTATGATGAGATCTTGTGGATGTGCTTGTAGTAGGGGTGAATTTCTTCTATCAACCACTTAAGGGGGAGGTTATGGAGCATCAACATCTTGAGCTTGTGCCACCATTTGATCATGGGAGACATGAGTATCTTCATTTTCTTCTATCCCATCTTTATCATCATCTTGTGGCACATTTGATGAAGAAGGTGGACCAATCACTTATACATCATGTTTGGGCTTGATGTCCAACTGGAATGTTCTTCATGGCTTCCCTCAATAGTTCATCACCTACATCATCAAGATACTCAATATACTTTGGACTTTGATGAGTAACCAATAAGAAAACAAATATCACAATGTGTTTGGAACTTCCCTAGGTGTTGCCACTTCTTGTAGATGTAGCATTTGCAACCAAACACCCAGAAGAATGATACATCCGAATTCTTCCCATTGAGCAACTCATAAGGGTTCTTGCCAAGAAACTTTTGAAAAAATAGGCGATTAGATGCATAACATGCAGTGTTGATAGCTTCCGCCCATAGAGCTTTGGGTGTATTGTACTCATCAAGCATTATTCTTGCAAGAGTGATGAGTGTTTGGTTCTTTCTCTCTACTACACCATTTTGTTGAGGAGTGTATGTTGCGGAGACCTCATGCTTGATCCCAACTTCATTACAATATACTTCAATGTTTGTGTTGTCAAACTCTTTTCCATTGTCACTTCTTATCTTCTTGAGCTTCAGTTGAAATTCATTTTGTGCTCTCTTAGCAAACTTCTTAAAACATGCGGCCACTTCGGTCTTGTCATGAAGGAAGAACACCCAAGTATATCTAGAGTAGTCATCAACAATCACAAGACAATAGAGATTGCCTCCCAAACTCTTGTAAGTTGTAGGTCCAAATAGATCCATGTGGAGAAGCTCTAGTACTCTTGTTATTGACATGTAAGCTTTGGTTGGATGAGTGTTTGCAACTTGCTTGCTGGCTTGACATGCACTACAAAGCATGTCCTTCTCAAACTTCATATCCTTCAAACCTCTCACCAATTCATTCTACATTAGCTTCTTGAGTGAGCTCATCCCAACATGTGCAAGTCTTCTATGCCATAGCCACCCAAGTAATGTTTTGGTGAATAAGCATGTCTTCAAGTTTGCATCTTCAGAGGTGAAATCCACTAGATATAAGTTGTTGTATCAAAAACCCTTGAATATAACTTGATCATCATCTTTCTTTGATATAACCACTTCCTTCTCAGTGAACAAACATTGAAAGTCAAGATCACATAATTGACCAATGGATAGCAAGTTGAAACTCAATGAAGCAACATGTAGCACATTTGATATTGAATGATCATTTGAAATTGCAACTTTGCCCAATCCTTGAACTTTGCCCTTTGAATTATCACCAAATGTAATCCTTTCTTGTCCATCTACTTCTTCATCTAGTGAGGTGAACATACGAGGATCACCGGTCATATGTTGAGTGCAACCACTATCAATAACCCAATGACTTCCACTGGTCTTGTAGTTCACCTACACACAAGAGATCAAGCTTGTTTTTTAGGGACCAAAACTTCATGAGGGCCCTTGACTTTCTCAACTAGTGACTTTGCAACCCAAATTTGTTTAGGCCTATTCTTGTTGGGTGGACCTAAGAACATGACTTTCATTTTTCCACTAGAATCCTTTCTAAGCATGTAGTGAGCATTGAAGGCAAAGGGTCTAGCATGCTTGGGCAATGGTTGTGGTGGTGGAGTTTGACACTCATGGGCAAAGTGACCTTCTTGTCCACACTCAAAGCATCTCTTTGGCTTAGGCTTTGACTTGTATTGTTGTTGATGTTGAGCTTAAGCTTTCTTCTCTTGATTTGTCAAGTACCCAATACCACTTCTATCTATCTTCATCACGGTGTTCATGAGTAGCTCACTTTGGAGATATTGGCCTCTTGTAAACTTGCACAAACTGGTCTTGAGATATTCATTCTCCAACTTGAGCTTCTTGTTTTCTTCTCTAAGTTCATCATGATTTTTCTCCACCTTGAGTCTCTTGTTCTCTTTTTTAAGCATCTCATTCTCAAGTGCCATATCATAATCTTTGTCAAGATTATCTATCACAATTGTGTTTGGTGGTTGATAGCTTTTCAAGATCTTTCTTGAGCTTTTCATTCTCATTCTTGAGCTTGACATACTCATCATAGTTGTCAGACTCAACCACTTTCTTGCCTTTGCTACTAGAACCTTGCTCAATGCTCTCAACAATCAAGTCATCACATGATGTAGCTATATCAATCTTAACAACATTGTTAGTAGCATCATGTAGCTCATTGAATAATAACTCATGAGAAAGAACAAGATTGCCATGATTAATCTTGAGATTGGTGTACTCTTCTTTTAGAAAATTGTAACTAGTGGTGAGCTCATTATGTATCCCCTCAAGTTTATCATGTTTTTCTTTAAGCTCCTTTTTAGAGGATTTGAGCACCTTGAGTTAGGATGATACAATTTTATTTTCTTCTCTAAGCTCAACACTAGCTTTTTCGGCTACGCCATACTTTGCCTAGAGTGAGTCCTCAATTTCTAGCCTTTTATTTTTAGCTCTTATCTTTCTAATGATTTGTGTATTGGTTTAACAACTTGACAAGATCATCATAAGAAGGTGACTCAAATTCTTCATCACTATCACTACCACTTTCATCATTGCTAGCATTATCATCACCACTACTATCATCATCATTTTGTACCTTTCTTTCACTCTGAGCCATAAGGCATAGGTGTGTAGAGGATGACAGCGGTGGTGTCGGTGAAGATAGTCAAGAATCAATCGCAAGAGCGGCCACCTTCTCGTTCTCATTCTCATTTTCATCATCAAATGAGCCACTTGATGATTCAATATCCGTGAGCCAATCATCAACAATGTACTCCTTGCCATTCTTCTTCTTGTGGAATTCCTTCTTCTTGCCATCCTTCTTCTTGTATGGATTGTTCTTCTTCTTCTCATCATCGTTTTCATCACTTGAGTCATCTTTCTTGCCCTTGTACTTCTTCTTGTACTTGTCTTTCTTAGGTTTGGGGCATTGATGAGCTAGATGGCCAAGTTCTCCACAATTATAGCAATCCATTTCGGAGATGGGCTTCCTTCTATTACTAGTGAAGAATTTCTTCTTCTTGCCATCAAACTTGACACCATTCTTGTGGGGGTATGGCCCCTGGTATCCACAAGACAAGACATGGGATGCACCATTAGAGGTGGCCCAGCCCACAAGATCAAGGCATGCACGACACTGGTCGATGTGCATTGCAAGATATTGTATAGTACCAAATAGAATATTTTCCTTATAACCCTACCCCTCTAGAGTATATAAGGAGAGGCAGGGGTCCTCTAGTCAACATCTCCATAGATCTCATATTCAATACAATACACCAAAGACACAGGATGTAGGGTATTACGTCGATCAGACGGCCCAAACCTGTCTAAATCATTGTCTCTATGCCTTGTGTCACCATCTGGTTCCTGATTATGCGCACCTCCACCGACAAATCTATCATCGCGGGATACCCCTCGGTGGACTGCCGAGCATCTTTTGTCGACAATTCTTGTTTAGCTTCTTAAACATCTTGGTAGTTCTTCTCACCATGAGAGCAAGACTTACATCATCAATCTCATCATCACTTGAGCTATCATGATCAACTCTTGCTTTGCCCCTCTTCTCTTGGCTAGCCTTGAATGCCAAATCTTTCTTCTTGGTGGAAGAAGAGCCATCTTGTGGAGTGATGTGCATGTACATCTCATGTGCATTGATCTTCCCCAATATTTGAGTTGGTGTAGAGGTGGAAGATCACATTGATGAAGCACCATCACAATATGCCCATATTTGTCAATGGGGAGAACACTCAAGATCTTTCTTACAACATCAGAGGGTTGCATTTGTGTGAGTCCAAGCCCATTGACTTCCTCTACAAGAACATTAAAGCGTGAATACATCTCATTGGCATTTTCTCTTGGAAGTGATGAGGACATCACTCTTTCAGATGCACCTGCTGATCCTCCAACCATTATGCAAGGTCCAATGACCCGAGCTCGAATGCGTCAACTCAATTTAGAGGTGAGCTCGTTCTTAAGCGATCCTTTTTATACTTTTGAGAATAGACTACTACCTAATGATGTTATCTTGCTTAGGAACATTGGAGAGGGTCATGAAGGACTTAGAGGAAGTGGTGGAGGTGATGATGACCAGCAAGGACATCCAACACAAGCCGGAGGCCCAGTCCAACATGAATTCAAGTCTGTCTTGGCCTCTAGGACCAGTTTGCCTTAAACTGGTCACCCAGGACGCATCCAGACTCTGTTTTTTATGATCCATATATGTATGGAAAGATAATTTGATAAGGAAGCCAATCCAAGTGGTTTCACATCAAAACCTCTTCGGAATCAATGGGAATCATCAAAACAATTCAGCATCTAGAATCTGTCAGGGTGCTGCGACACCTTCTTTTGGTCCGTTGGACCGTGTATCGTGTTTGGGCCCATTAGGGGGCTCGTCCAGGGTAGGCGATGACCCTAAGACCTTTATAATCATATGCTGCTGCCGCCATTAGGTTTTGGGGTTTTGCTTAGATTATTCTATCAAGAACAGTTTCACCGTTCATCGGTTTGTGAGACCCCAACTTCGTGAGATAATCATTCATCTGCAATTTGGTTGTGTTCTTTCTTGTTCTTGCTTGTGTTCTTCATTGCATAGGCAAGGATTAGCCTTCTTAGCGAGGTCAACCTAGTGCATGACTTGGTTGATAACCAGAGGAGATGTGGTGCTAAGATTGCAGGGTTTGATCTTTCAATCTGAAGCCGGATCGATGTGTCATTCTCCGCCACAACGATAGTTACCATCACCTGATGGAAGATCGGGATCCCTGTCTCCATTAAGTGGTATCAGAGCTAAGGTATACCATTAGGTTTACATTTATCCCCTAGTTTTGAGTGTTTCACTTTCATCCCATAGTCCAGCGCCATACTCATTTTTCCTGTCCTAGAACCTTCCGCGCCATAGCCTTTGCATATTTCAATTTCAGAGTCTGTCGTGTTGAGTTTGTGTCCTAGCCAAGGTCTTGTTGCTGGTTAGGTTGTGTTAGAGTCTAGTTCATGTGTTTTCCCCCATTGTTTCCATCAAATCTTTGTTGTTGTGACCAGTTTTGCGCACATTGTTCCCGTTTTGTCCTCTAATTCGGAGCCAATTCTTAAAACTGGTCTAGTTTTCGCATACGAACTCCGATTTTGACTTTCCATATATCAAAATCGATCAAAAAATTTTGGATCCATCCATCCCCAAACTTGCCGGGGTTTGAAAATTTTAAATTGGTCAAAAAGTGGTCACAAGATCCTCTTTTCGTGGTCACAAGGTTTTTGTCGATTTTGAGTAAGTTTTCTGAAAATTCCACAGGCCACGTCTTACACTTGTTTGAGCTCATATTTTCTGTGGTTACTTCTTTTGTGCTCCTAAGTAAAGGAAAAATATCAAAAAATAAAATAAAAAAGTCAAAATTTCCCAAAAAAACAACGACAGCCTAAAAAATAGAAAAAAAGAGAGGGGCAAAAGAGGAACAATATCTAGAGGAGCATATAGAGAAGACCAAAGTGAGCTATGTTTGCGTGTGCTGTCTGGTTCCTTGTTTGTGTTGTTGTTTCCATCCATCATACTTGTTTTTTCACACACCTGTCACCTTTCTATCCACCATACTTTTGTCACACACCTGGTACTTGGAACATTTTAGACCAGCAACGAGAACAAGTACTTTGGACTATAATTCAGCATTACTTTCTATTACTGACTTGTGTGCTAGATATACATATTACTCTTTGTGTGCCTTCCAAGCTCCACAAACTCTTCAAATCAGTACAGACAAAGGGCCTTGCAATCTCGGTAGCACTTCCTCATAGGTATCACGAACCAGCCACTGGTTGTATTGCCCACTGCTTGTGTTGGTAAGAACTTTGTAAGAGCTTGGTAAGACGCTTCCACTTGCTATGAAAAGTGACACCACTGCAACCACATAGTCATTTGGTAGGGATAACTTTCACCTGTTTGTTCCTGTTTTTGTGTTTTCAATGGTAGGAGGTGAACAGACTGGAGATAACAATCCTAAGGGTTTCAACGAGTGTGTCAATCAAGAGCAACTACAAGCTATTGTAGAGGATGCCCAAAAAAGGATGAATGAGGCCATCAGGAAGGCCATCACTGACGCACTCATTGAACTCAACATTGGCAATAGCACGGAGAGATTGGATAAGCAAATTTCCACGCTAACCGACAAGGTTACTGAGTTAGAAACCTTTGTGGTGGGCAACAACAACGTCTCCGGCAGCAACACCGATGGTCAAGACACTGTGTATGATGCCAACGGGAACATAGGTCGAGCAGCTTTCCGACAAGAGAGATTACGACAACATCTTTGCCGCAACACGACAGGTATGGGTGGTGTCCACCACCACCGTCAAGGTAATAATCACCGTGTGCCCAATGATCCTTATGCTAAAATTAAGTTCATAATACCATCTTTTTTGGGTCATTATGATGCTGAGGGATATCTTGATTGGGAGATGATGGTAGAACAAAAGTTTAGTGCCCACCTTGTACCTGAGCAGCATAGAGTTAGATAAGCTACTAGTGAGTTTAAGGATTTTGCCATTATTTGGTGGAATGGGCTAGCTACACAGAATGCTTTACCTAGTACGTGGGAAGAACTTAAGGTAGCTATGCGTGATCATTTTGTTCCTCCTTATCATAGAGACTTGCGTAAGAAATTGATGCATTTAGAACAAGGAGATAAATCTATATAGGATTACTATGGTGAGCTCCAAAAGGGATTGATGTGCTGTAGTGTTGTGGAGGGAAATGAAGTTGCCATTTGTCATTTTTATTCGGGTTTGAGGTGTGAGATTTAGGACATTGTTGATTATAAATAATTTAACACTATCAACCAGTTGTTTCAGTTTGTTATGCTTGCAGAAAAGGAATTGTAGGGGCATGAACAGCAGGGCAAGAGCAAGGTCAGCACCAACACATACACGCCACGCTCGGCACCATCTTCGGGGCTGACCAAGCCAACCACTTTTTGGGCACCTCCACCAGCGAGCAAGCGACCAACAGCCTCTAGAGTTTCCGCTACACCTAAGGCACCTCCCACACGACCTTTAGATTTAGGTAAAAATTCTTTGCAGGTGCCTACCAAGAGTTCCTCATCCGTTGCATCGACAGGACGCACTTCGGGTATTCAGTGCCACCACTGCCATGGCATTAGCCATGTGTAGAAGGACTGCCCAAGTCAGCGGGCATATATTGCTATAGAAGATGGTTACATCAGCACCTCTGACATTGAGGATGAAGAAGACTAAGATGCAGATGAGGACAACGGCGAAGTCCTTGGTGATGAGGCCACGGCATCCTATAGGAGCATCATTGTATAGTGGGTGCTCAGCTCACAAGTCCAGCAACCTAAGAAGCTACAATGCCATAACTTGTTCTAGATTTTCTTCGTCATCAGCGACCATCGAGCACGTGTCATTATTGATGGAGGTAGCTGCAACAATTTGGTGAGTTCTGATTTGGTCAAGAAGCTTGGCTTGACCACACGCCCACACCCATGTCCATACCATATTTAGTGGCTAAATGATTCTGGTAAAGCAAAGGTAACACAAACTTGCAGAGTTTCATTTTCCATTGGTTCTTATGCTGATTCTATTGATTGTGATGTGGTACCTATGTAAGCTTGTTCACTCTTATTGGGTCATCCTTGGGAACATGATAATGATGCTACACACCATGGTAGAAGTAATAAATACACTTTTGTGCATAAAGGAAAGAAAATTACTTTGGTACCTTTGACCCCTGCTCAAATTGTACAAGCTGATAGAGAACACGCTGCTAGTTTCAATGATGTTCAATCTGAAAATCAGCAAGTTGCTAATTCTATTTTCCCACCTAAAAAGGATAAGTCTACATCTATTTCTAAGGCTGAGGGGATTAAATTGAAGGGTGGTGTTATGCTTGCAACAAAATGTGACTTTGCTGAAATTTCTGATGATGATATTTGCTATGCTTTGGTATGCAAACGAGCTATGTTTTCGCTTGATGATATTGTTAGTTGGGTACCTCCTACTGTCACTAACCTTTTGTAGGAGTATGAGGATATTTTTCCAGCTGAGATACCCCTGGGGTTGCCACCTACGAGAGGGATAGAGCATCAAATCGATTTGATTCTAGGAGCGACCTTGCCCAACCGAGCTGCCTATCGAACCAATCCTAAGGAGACTAAGGAAATTCAGTGGCAAGTCCAAGATCTTTTGGACCGCGGGTATGTATGTGAAAGCCTTAGTCCTTGTGTTGTTCCTATGCTTTTGGTTCCTAAGAAAGATGGAACTTGGCGTATGTGTGTTGATTGTAGAGCCATCAATAATATTACTATTTGGTATCGTCATCCTATTCCTAGGCTAGACGACATGCTTGATGAGTTGTGTGGTTCTATAATTTTCACTAAGATTGACTTGCGAAGTGGCTACCACCAAATTAGAATGAAACTTGGAGATGAATGGAAAACTACGTTTAAAACCAAATTCGGGTTGTATGAGTGGTTAGTAATGCCTTTTGGTTTGACAAATGCACCTAGCACTTTCATGCGCTTAATGGATGAGGTTTTAAGAGCTTTTATTGGTCATTTTGTGGTAGTTTACTTTGATGATATATTGATTTATAGCAAGTCTTTTAATGAACATATGGATCACTTACGTGCTATTTTTAATGCTTTACATGACGCACGTTTATTTGGTAACCTTGAGAAGTGCATCTTTTGCATGGATCGAGTTTCTTTTCTTGGCTATGTTGTAACTCCACAGGGAATTGAGGTGGATGAGATGAAAATTGAAGCCATAAAGAGCTGGTTGGTTCCCCAAACCATCACACAGGTGAGGAGTTTTCTTAGTCTTGCAGGATTCTACCGCCGCTTCATCAAAGATTTTAGTACCATTGCTGCCCCATTGCATGAGTTGACAAAGAAAGGGGTGGTGTTTCATTGGGGAGAGGCACAAGAGGAGTCCTTTGACACTTTGAAGGACAAGCTCACACACGCACCATTGCTGCAACTTCCAAATTTTGGTAAGACTTTTGAGCTAGAATGTGATGCTAGTGGAGTTGGCATTAGTGGTGTTTTGATGCAAGATGGTAAACCTATTGCTTATTTTAGTGAAAAATTACACGGTCCTATTCTTAATTATTCCACGTATGATAAAGAATTGTATGCACTTGTTCGTTCTTTAGAGACGTGGCGTCATTATTTGTGGCCTAAAGAATTTGTTATTCATTCTGATCATGAATCGCTTAAGTATCTTTGCTCTCAAAATAATCTGAATCATAGGCATGCTAAATGGGTTGAATTTATTGAATATTTTCCTTATATTATCAAACACAAGAAAGGGAAGGATAATGTGATTGCTGATGCTTTGTTTAGAAGATATACATTGCTGTCCCAACTTGATTGTTGGATTTTTGGTCTTCACTCAATAAAAGAACAATATGCGCTTGATCTCGATTTTAAGGATGTGTTGCTTAATTGTAGAGAGGGACGTACATGGAATAAGTTTATAATCAATGATAGGTTTTTGTTTAGATCTAACCGCCTATGCATTCCAGTTGGTTCTGTTCATCTTTTGTTGTTGCAGGAGGCACATGGAGGCGGATTGATGGGACATTTTGGTGCCAAGAAGACGGAGGAGGTGTTGTCCACGCACTTCTTTTGGCCAATGATGAGGCGAGGTGTAGAGCGGTACGTGGCTCGGTGTGCCATATGTCAAAAAGCTAAGTCACGGTTGAACCCACATGGTTTGTATATGCCTCTTCCTGTTCCTTCTACTCCTTGGGCAGATATATCTATGGATTTTGTGTTGGGATTGCCAAGGACTAAGAGGGGAGGGATAGTATTTTTGTGGTGGTTGATCATTTTTCTAAGATGGCACATTTTATTCCTTGTCATAAGAGCGACGATGCTGTTCATATTACTGACCTTTTCTTTCAAGAAATCATTCGCTTGCATGGTATGCCTTCTACTATTGTTTCAGATCACGATGCAAAATTCTTGAGTCATTTTTGGCGCACGTTGTGGAATAAATTGGGGACCAAGCTGTTGTTTTCTACAACATGTCATCCCCAAACTGATGGGCAAACTGAGGTTGTGAATCAAACATTGTCCACCATGTTGAGAGCCATTTTGAAGCGCAATTTGAAGATGTGGGAAGAGTGTTTGCCGCATGTGGAGTTTGCATATAACGGGGCGGAACATTCCACCACCAAGGTAAGTCCTTTTCAGGTAGTGTATGGTTTTAACCCCCGTGCTCCTATTGATCTTTTGCCTTTACCTACCACTAAGAGAATACATAGTGATGCTAGAGAGCGTGCTGATTTTATTCGTAAGTTGTATGAAACAACTAAAGCAAATATTGAAAGAATGAATGAAAAGTATAGAATTGTTGGTAGTAAAGGTAGAAAAGAGATTAAACTTGAACCTAGTGATTTGGTTTGGTCACATTTGAGAAAAGATAGATTTCCTGAGCTATGTAAGTCTAAATTAATGCCAAGAGCAGCAGGTCATTATAAGATTATTGAGAAAATAAATGATAATGCATACAAACTTGAGTTGCCACCCGAGTTCGGGGTTAGTCCCACCTTTAACATTGTAGATTTGCAACCTTATTTGGGAGAAGAAGATGAGCTTGAGTCGAGGACGACTCCAATTCAAGAGGGGGAGGATGATGAGGACATCACTCTTTCATATGCACCTGCTGATCCTCCAACCATTATGCAAAGTCCAATGACCCGAGCTTGAATGCGTCAACTCAATTTAGAGGTGAGCTCATTCTTAAGCGATCCTTTTCATACTTTTGAGAATAGACTACTACCTAATGATGTTATCTTGCTTAGGAATATTGGAGAGGGTCATGAAGGACTTAGAGGAAGTGGTGGAGGTGATGATGACCAGCAAGGACGTCCAACACAAGCCGTAGGCCCAATCCAACATGAATTCGAGTCTGCCTCGGCCTTCAGGACCAGTCTGCCTTAAACTGGTCACCCAGAACGCATCCGGACTCCGTTTTTTATGATCCATATATGGATGGAAAGCTAATTTGATAAGGAATCCAATCCAAGTGGTTTCACGTCAAAACCTCTTCATAATCAATGGAAATCATCGAAACAAGTCAGCATCCAGAATCTACCAGGGTGCTGCAACACCTTCTTTTGGTCCGTTGGACCATGTATCATGTTTGGGCCCATTAGGGGGCGCGTCTAGGGTAGGCGATGACCCTAAGACCTTTATAATCATACGTTGCCACCATCATTAGGTTTTGGGGTTTTGCTTAGATTATTCTATCAAGAACAGTTTCATCGTTCATCGGTTTGTGAGACCCCAACTTCGTGAGATAATCATTCATCTGCAATTTGGTTGTGTTCTTTCTTGTTCTTACTTGTGTTCTTCGTTGCGCAGGCAAGGATTAGCCTTCTTGGTGAGGTCAACTTGGTCCATGACTTGGTTGATAACTAGAGGAGCTGTGGTGCTAAGATTGCAGGGTTTGATCTTTCGATCTGAAGCCAGATCGGTGTGTCATTCTCCGCCACAATGATAGTTACCATCACCTGACGGAAGATCGGGATCCCCGTCTCCATTAGGAAGCATCTCAAATTAATTAAGCTTTTTTATCACAAGGTGGTAGCGTTCCTCACGCTCACTCTTGGTTCCCTCATAGAGCGCACAAATGTTCGACCATAGTGCATGGGCGTCTTTGTGGTTCCACACATAGTTTAAAACATCCTTGCAAAGGCCTCTAAAGAGGGTGTTTCTAGCCTTTGCGTTCCACTTCTCGTAGTTAACCCATCACCTTGAAGGTTGGCGGGATCCTTAGGTTTTGGAAAGCCTTGTGAGGCAGCTCTAAGAACTCCAACATCTAAAACCTCTAGGTATGCCTCCATGTGAATTTTCCAATAAGGAAAATCATCTCCCTCAAAGATAGGAGGAGGTCCATCCCCGTGGGACATCTTGCTCTAGGCGGTTAAGCCTAATTTAGGGAGCACGAGGCTCTGATACTAATTGAATAGATCAAGATGCCCAAGAGGGGGGTGAATTGGGCTAATTCTAATTTTAAAATAATTAAGCCCTACACTTAGCCCACTTCATCCCTTGTGCCTAGAATGTGTTTCTATTGTTCTTCCACACAAAAGTTTTGCACCCTAGGTTCCAATCCTACTCTAGCATGGCAATTCTAGGAATATGAAGACATTAAATGAATTGCTCAAATATAAATGCTCAAAGTAAAGAGAGGGAAAGAAACACGGCGATGTTTTCCCGAGGTATCGAAGAGTCGCCACTCCCCACTAGTCCTCGTTGGAGCACCCGCACAAGGGTGTAGCTCCCCCTTGATCCACGCAAGGATCAAGTGCTCTCTAGAGGCTAATTCTTTGACACTCCATCATGGTGAATCGCCCACAACCGCTCCCAACATGACTTAGGTCATCCACAAGCTCCGCCGGATGATCACCAAGCTCCCAATCACCACCAAGCTATCTAGGTGATGGCGATCACCAAGAGTAACAAGCACAAACTCTCACTTGACCAAGACAAGCCTAATGAGAAGGGTGGATGCACACTTGCTATTCCCTATCCACTAATGAGGTCCTTAATCTTGGATTATCAAATCTCAATCACCTCACTAGGCTCTTGCTCTCTCTTACACTCCAAAGGTGTTTCTCAGATGAACAAATGGGCAAGAGACCTCCTATGGATGAGTGGAGTAAGTATTTATACCCCCTCATTCAAAACATAATGTTTGGAGGCTGAGTCATCACTCTATGTGCTGACCAGATGCTCCGATCAGGGTGACCGGATGCTCCAGTCAGTTGTCCCCACCACTATGTCAGAGAGAGCCATTAAGCTCTGATCGGACTCTGACCAACGTCTGGTCAGCATCAACCGGACGTGTTCGGTCAAGAAAAAGATATTATGGAACCTTACTAGAGTCGATCGGACGTAGGCACCCTAGCGTCCAGTGCTCCTCCACTCAGCATTCGGTCAGTACCAGATGACTACATGTGATTGATCGGACTCTGACCAGCGTCCGGTCAGCACACATCGGACGCGTCCGGTCAAGAAAAAACCTCTCTCGAACCTCTCTAGAGTTGACTGGACGTAGGCACCCCAGTGTTCGGTGCTCCTCCACTCAGCGTCTATCAGTACCAGACGACTATAGTTGATCAAATGAACTGAACAGACTCACCCTCCAGCATCCGGTCATAACCATACCAGCGTTCGGTTAGTCATTTGACCCTCCATTCACTTCCAACTCAAAATCCTATGTGAATGAAGTTGACTCCAATTGATCTTAGGGCTATTCCTAAGCTACCTAGTGCTAGGTTTGACAAGTGTACACCACACCTAACCCACTAGACTCACCTAGGTTAAGCTACTAGTCCATATCCCCCTTAATAGTACGGCCAAAGGAAAAACAAAGTCCTAAACTACTCTAAGTGTCTCTTCAACTCCAAATGACACTTAGAACTAGTCTTCCTTAACCTTGTCATCCATCCTTTAAAAACCAAAATGAATTCCATCGATGGGAGCATGAAAACCATAATTGTCTAATCAATTGTCATTACCATGACCTAACTTAAATTGCCTCTACAAAACACACGTTAGTCATAGTAATCTCATCTCGTCATTAATCACCGAAACCCAATAAGGGGCCTAGATGCTTTCAATGATCACTTAGATGAACTAGGTTAGCACTTAGGGTTTCTTCAATTCACCAAAACCAAACTAGAGCTTTCAATCTCCCCCTTTTTGGTAATTGATGATAACTCTTTTACAAAGATATGAATTGAAATTTTATTGAATCCATGTTGCCTGCCAAAGCATATTTACCATGTGTAAAATGATATGGACAAGTTTTATGAATCCCATATGGTAGCAATTGCTCCCCCTACATATGTGCTAAGAGTTTCGGTTGTAGCTTGCACATATACTTAGATAGGAAATATAGGAGACAATGTCTACCAAATGATGCTAATGTATAAAAGATGGACCTTTGAAGCATGATACCAATCGGAGTGCACCAATATACCATCCTTAGCACCATTAGTAACTAGACATACACAAAAACTAGAATACCCTATGAGATCAACATTAGAAATAAGGATCTAGTTTTCATAATGTGAGCATGAGTCTAGTTACTTAACATATGCATGCTAGTTTTTCATTTCATCATTCAATCCTACAACTAACATACACCACACAAGCATAGATATTAAAATTTAAAACTTATGCCATGCAAGCAAACATATGAAATGCACATTCAAATGCATCATACAAGTTCATGAACTTGCTCCCCCTACTTGTGTGCTTAAAATTTTAATCGATCCCCTTTCTTTGTAATATCTCTCCCCCTATGTCAAATTCTCCCCCTATCACTTAAATCTTTGTTTCTTTCCCCCTTTGTTGTCTTTTCACTATCTTTATACATTATTTCTCCCCCTTTGTCATCAATGACCATAAAGGTTCAAAATGTAGATAGGTTAAGATTATCAATGTCAATCAATGGGGTGAGGATCATTTTTCCAAATTTGGTCCAATCTAGATCATTTGCCAAAGATATTTAACTCGGTTTGATCCAAGGACAAGCTTCTTCATACCTCCAAATAAGAGTTATCTTGTACTATGTTGAGTTAAACACTTATAGCTAATTTTCTAGATCAAACACTAGGTTTACAAGCCCACAAACATGTCATATGCTACCACTAGACCAAATTAAGCATAGAAGCAATAGTGATACCATACAAACATCAAAATCATTTGATTTTCATGAATGAGTCTATCACATGTGAAAGATGCACTAAGCATGTCCTTAGCAAGGATGTATGCCATGACAATTAACTTTTACCTTGGATTGCTCGAAGGAGAGGCGTGTCATATAAGTGGGGGTGCATCAACACATATTTAAGAAATCAAATATGTTCAACTCATTCCTTAGCTTGCAAAACCTTTTCTCATCTAATGGCTTGGTGAATATATTGGCAAGTTGATCTTCGGTGCCTACACTCTCAATGCAAATGTCCCCTTTTTGTTGGTGATCTCTTATGAAATGGTGGCGGACATCAATGTGCTTTGTTCTTGCATGTTGAACTGAATTGTTGGTTAACTTGATTGTACTCTCATTGTCACATACCAATGGCACTTTCTTGAACTTGATTCCAAAGTCATTCAAGGTGGCCTTCATCCAAAGTATTTGTGCACAACAACTACTGGTAGATATGTATTCAGCTTCAGCGGTTGATAATGCAACACTATTTTGCTTCTTTGATGACCATGAAACAAGTGATCTTTCCAACAATTGACATGTGCCCGAGATGCTCTTCCTTTCAACCTTGCATCCCGCATAATCCAAGTTGAAGTAACCAACTAGCTCAAATTTTGCTCCTTTGGGATACCACAAACCAATATTTTATGTATGCTTCAAGTACCTCAAAATTCTCTTTGTAGCCTTCAAATGACTCTCTCTTAGTGAGGCTTAAAATCTTGCACACATGCATATACTAAACATGACATTCGGCCTTGATGCGGTCACATAGAGTAGGCTTCCAATCATAGACCGATACAATTTTTGATCCACCATATTGCCATTTGCATCACTATCCAAGTTGCCATTTGTTTCCATTGGTGTACTAATGGCTTTGCTATCACTCATGCGAAACTTCTTGAGCATGTCTTTGATGTACTTGCCTTAACTCACAAATGTACCCTTCTTCAATTGCTTGATTTGAAGACCAAAGAAGTAACTTAACTCTCCAATCATGGACATTTCAAGCTCATTAGCCATTATCTTTTCAAACTCTTCACAAAAGTCTTGATTGGTTGATCCAAATATGATGTCATCAACATAGATTTGCAACATAAATAAGTCTTTGCTAATCTTCTTAGTAAAAAGAGTGGTGTAAACCTTGCCCATCATGAACCCTTTAGAGAGTATGAAGTTCTTCAATCTCTCATACCATGCTCTAGGTTCTTGCTTCAAGCCATACAATGCCTTCTTCAACTTATACACATGGTCGGGCTTCTTGTCATCTTCAAAACTGGGAGGTTGCTCAACATATACTTCTTCATTGATATAACCATTGAGAAATGCACTATTGACATCCATTTGATAGAGCTTGATGTTGTGGGCACAAGCATGGGCTAATAAGATTCTAATTGCTTTCAATCTAGCAACCAGGGCATATGTTTCTCCAAAGTCAAGACCTTTAACTTGTGTATATCTTTGTGCTACCAATCTTACTTTGTTCCTTACTACTATCCTATCTTGATCTTGCTTGTTTCTAAAGACCCATTTGGTTCCAATCACATTGTGTCTATTTGGTCTCTCTACCAATTCCCATACTTGATTTCTTGTGAAGTTATCCAATTCTTCATGCATAGCATTCACCCAATCAACATCCTTCAATGCTTCATCTATCTTCTTTGGTTCAATGGATGACACAAATGAGAAATGCTTACAAAATGAAGCCAATCTTGATCTAGTTTGCATACCTCTTGAAATATCACCAATGATAGTGTCTGATGGATGATCTCTTGCAACATTGGTTGGTTGAAGGATTGGAACTTGATTGCTTGCACATGCTTGATCATTAGGTTGAGATGATGCACTAGCCACTTGATCTTATTCATTATCATGAGAGCCACTTGTACTAGCTTGATCACCATCATTCACTTGCCTAGGCCTCAATTCACCAACATCCATATTCTTCATGGCATTTGAAAGTTGAATGCCTCTAACATCTTCCAAGTTCTCACTCTCATCTTGGGAACCCTTGGTTTCATCAAATTCAACATCATGAACTTCCTCAAGAGTACCACTAACTAAATTCCAAACTCTATATGCTTTGTTTGTAGTGGAATAACCAAGTAGGAATCCTTCATCACATTTTTTGTCAAACTTGCCTAATCTAGTGCCTTTCTTCAAGATATAGCATTTGCAACCAAAGACCAAAAAATATGTAATATTGGGCTTTCTACCATTTAAGAGCTCATATGGTGTCTTCTCTTTCAATGGGTGACAATAAAGGCGGTTGCTACAATAGCAAGCTGTGTTGATAGCTTTGGCCCAAAAAGATTGACTCACATTGTACTCACTAAGCATAGACCTTGCCATATCAATGAGTGTTCTATTCTTCCTCTCAACAAGGCCATGTGATTGTGGAGTGTACTTGGCTGAGAATTTATGTCTAATTCTAAATTCATCATACAACTCATCAATTCTAGTGTTCTTGAACTCACTACCATTATCACTTCTAACTCTCTTGATGGTCGTTTTAAACTCATTGTGAATGCCCTTCACAAATGATTTGAATGTTGTAAACACATCACTTTTGTCCACTAGAAAGAATACCCAAGTGTATCTAGTATAATCATTCACTATTACAAAGCCATATTTGTTTCCACCGATGCTAGTGTATTATGTTGGCCCAAACAAATCCATGTGCAACAACTCAAATGCTTAACTAGTGCACATCATGCTTTTCTTAGGATGGATGTTTCCAATTTGTTTGCCGGCTTGACAAGAGCTACAAAGCTTATCCTTATCAAACACAACATCTTTCAAGCCTCTAACCAAGTCATGCTTAACCAATCTATTCAATTGTTTCATTCCAACATGACCAAGCCTTTTATGCCATAACCAACCAATACTAGACTTAGTGAACAAACATATAGATAGTTGAGCTTCACTAGCATTAAAATCAACCAAGTATAGTTCTCATATCTAAAGCCTTTGAAGATAAAGTTAGAGCCATCTACACTTATGATCTCTACATCATCTACCCCAAATATGCATTTGAATCCAAGATCACACAATGGAGCTACGAATAGTAAATTGAAGTTTAAGCTATCTACTAGCAACACATTGGATATGCTCATGTCATTGGATATTGCAATCTTACCAAGCCCTTTGACCTTGCCTTTGCCAATATCAAGTTATAACCCAATCCCTCTTTGTAGAGAGAAGCTCTTTGGCTACCCAAGCACATAAGCAAGCGGTCCTCACCACCATAGGCCTTAGCCAAGGTATGAGTGAGCTCATTGAACTCCTTCTTGAGGGTCTCATTCTCAACCATTAGTGAGGCATCATATGTGAAACCATCACTACTAGATGAGGTGGAAGTGGAAGTGTTACAAGAAGGGTTAGTGGGAGCAACAATGATAGGCTTATAGAATGATTCATCAATTAAGTCACAAGTTAAGCCTACATTACATGTGTCAACACGCTGCTTCTTATTTTGCTCATCAAGCAAAGAGGAATGAGCTTTTTCAAGCTTCTTGTGAGCCTTGCCAAGCTTCTCATGGGCTTCCTCTAGCCTCTCATGAGATGCATTGAGCTCATCAAAGGCTTGCTTAAGGGCTTTTAGTTCCTTGCGTAAGCTTTTGCATTCCCTTCTCTTGATGTTAAAGTGTTCTTTAGCATCATCTAGCATGTCAAGTAGTTCATCCTTAGTTCATCATCATCACTATCACTTTCATTTTTATTATCATGTTCCTCATCACTTCCATCATCACAAGTTTATACCTTAGTGGCCTTAGCCATGAAGCATGATGGAGTGTCGAAGAGAGAAGGCTTCTCATTGATAGCAATGCTTGCAAATGCCTTCTTCTTGGTGGTCTTGTCATCTTCACTATCATCACCATCACTTGAGGAAGCATCAATATCCCAAGTGACTACATATGAACCATCCTTTTTCTTCTTGAAGGTCATCTTGTCCTTCTTTTCTTTCTTTTCCTTCTTGTCCCTCTTCTTATTCTTCTTGTCATCATCATTGTCACTATTGTATGGGCATTGAGCAACAAGATGATCTTTGCTTCCGTAATTGAAGCATCTTCTTGACCCTTCCTTGTTCTTGGATGAAGACTTCTTTATTCTAGCATGGTAGCCCTTCTTCATCATGATTTTTCCAAATCTCTTAACAAAGAGAGACGTCTTCTCATCATCCATCTCATCAAAGCTCAAGTCTTCATCTTCACTTGATGATTCTTGCTTTGCCTTGCCCTTGGATGATGTGGCCTTGAATGCCACACTTTTATTCTTCTCATCTTTTTCTCCTTTTCTTCCTTCTCATCATCATCTCTATATGTATCATCGGTCATTATATCTTCCAACACTTGGTTTGGTGTCATGGTGTCCAAACCACTCCTCATAGAATAGTGACCAATGTGCTAAATCTTTAGGGTAAGCATCTCAAGAACTTGTGGGAGAAGTCCTTGTCCTTCACCTCTTCTCCAAGTGCTTTGAGATCATTGACAAGCACTTGAAGCCTATGGAACATCTCTGGCACTCTCATCCTCCTTCATCTTGAAGCTTGCAAACTTCTCCTTAAGAATGTATGCCTTTGCACCCTTCACGGCTTGAGTGCCCTCAAATGATTCCTCCAACTTCTTCTATGCCTCATGAGCTCTCTCAATGTTCTTGATTTGCTCAAATGTTCTCTCATCCAAAGCATCATGAATGGCACTAAGAGCAATGTCATTGTTTTAGAGTAGCATCTCATCGGCGATGGTGGGAGCCTCTTCATCATTAATCTCAATCTTGATCTCCACCACCTTCCAAACCTTCCTATTGATTGACTTGATATATTGTCATCTTAGCCTTCCAATAGGGACAGTTGGAGCCATCAAATTGGGGTGGCTTCTTAGTGTTGTTGATTTGAGCCATTTTGACAACTAAGGTTGTTAAGCCTCAAATCACGGTGACCACCGCTCTAATACCACTTGAAAGGACATAATGGCTAGAGGGGGGTTAATAGCCTATTAAAAATTTCTACAACAACACTTAGCAAACCAGTTAGACAAATATGAGACGAAGTAAGTGTTGCGCTAGCCTACAAAAAAGTAAGCCACCTACCACAATTCTAGTTTCTAGTCTCTATCCACACAATGGCTATGTTACTACACTAAATTAGTGTGCTCTCAAAGGCTAACTAAAGAGCCACACTAACCAAACTAACAAGCTCTCACGAATAACTACACTAAAGATCTTGACAACTAGTTTGTGATGATGTAAAGAGAGAGCAAGATGGTTATACCACCGAGTCGAGGAATGAACCAATCAATCACAAGAATGAATACCAATGAAGACCAATCACCTCAGAATCAAATGATGACACAATGATTTTTTTATTGAGGTTCACTTGCTTGCCGGCAAATTAGTCCTCGTTGTGGTGATTCACTCACTTGGAGGTTCACGCGCTAATTGGCATCACACATCAAACCCTCAATAGGGTGCCACACAACCAACACAAGATGAGGATCACACAAGCCACAAGCAATTTACTAGAATACGTTTTGGCTCTCCACCAGGGAAAGGTCAAGAACCCCTTACAATCACCATGATCGGATCTGGAGACAATCACCAACCTCCGCTCAATGATCCTCGCTGCTCCAATCCATCTAGGTGGCGACAACCACCAAGAGTAACAAGCGAATCCTATAGTGAAACACGAACACCAAGTGCCTCTAGATGCAAACACTCAAGTAATACACTTGAATTCACTCATAATCTCACAAAGATGATGAATCAATGATGGAGATGAGTGGAAGGGCTTTGGCTAAGCTCACAAGGTTGCTATGTCAATGAAAATGGCCAAGAGAGTGAGCTAGAGCTGGCCAAACGATATTTATAGACACCCCAAATAATAGAGCCGTTGGCTCAATTATTGGGCTAACTGTGGGACGACCGGACGCGCAGGTCGTGTGCACCGAACGTGTCCAGTGTGGCGACCGGACACATCCGGTCGCTGCGTCTGGTCACTATTTGACCGCCATGTGTCACATTCAAACAAAGTAGTTGTTGCCACCCAATGGCCCTCTCTAACATGCTCTGACACGCCGTATCGGACGTAGGAGGGGCAGCATCCGGTTGAGTCCAGAGAGCTCCCAGAGCTGCTCAACTACGACAAGATGCGCCCAGAGTGACAGACTGGACGTAGGAGGGGCAGCATTCGGTTGAGTCCAGAGAGCTCCTAGAGCCACTCAACTGCAACTAGACGCATCCGGTGTAGCCAACCGAACCTAGGAGGGGTAGTGTCCGGTCAAGTCCAGAGAGCTCCCAGAGCCGCTCAACTGCGATCGGACGCGTCCGGTGTGGCCGACCGGACGCGCCCCTATGTCCAGTCCTCTCTTGACCAACACCCGCTCCCCATGTCACCATGACCTGATGCTAAATAGTGATTGCTCAGCGTCCGGTCACTGCTATGAGCCAGAGTCCGGTCACCTCGGCATCTCTGCCCACGCCTAACTAGAATATCGGACGCGTCTGGTATTGATATCGGACATGTTCGGTCATGTCAGGAACACTACCGCCTGAGACAGTACCATCCAATATGCATGTCGGACGCGTTCAGTCACCCCGTGACTAGCGCATTCAACTCCTTTTCAACTATATGTTCTTTACCCTTGCTCAAATGTGCCAACCACCAAGTGTATCACCTTGTGCACATGTGTTAGCATATTTGTACAAATGTTTTCAAGGGTGTTAGCACTCCACTAGATCCTAAATGCATATACAATGAGTTAGAACATCTAGTGGCACTTTGATAACCGCATTTCGATACAAGGTTCACGCGCTAATTGGCATCACACGTCAAACCCTCAATAGGGTGCCGCACAACCAACACAAGATGAGGATCACACAAGCCACGAGCAATTTACTAGAATACGTTTTGGCTCTCCACCAGGGAAAGGTCAAGAACCCCTTACAGTCACCATGATTGGATCTGGAGACAATCACCAACCTCCGCTCGACGATCCTCGCTGCTCCAATCCATCTAGGTGGCAACAACCACCAAGAGTAACAAGCGAATCCCATAGTGAAACACGAACACCAAGTGCCTCTAGATGCAAACACTCAAGTAATACACTTGAATTCACTCATAATCTCACAAAGATGATGAATCAATGATGAAGATGAGTGGAAGGGCTTTGGCTAAGCTCACAAGGTTGCTATGTCAATGCAAATGGCCAAGAGAGTGAGCTAGAGCCAGCCAAACAATATTTATAGACACCCCCAAACAATAGAGTTATTGGCTCAATTATTAGGCTAGCTGTGGGATGACCGGATGTGCAGGTCGTGTGCACCAGACGTGTCTGGTGTGGCGACCGGACGTGTTCGGTCACTGTGTCCTATCACTATTTGATAGCCACGTGTCCCATTCAAACGAAGTAGTCATTGCCACCCAACGGCCCTCTCTGACACGCTCTGACGTGACACATCGGACGCCGGAGGGGCAGCGTCCGGTCGAGTCTAGAGAGCTCCTAGAGACGCTCAACTGTGACCAGACACGTCCGGTGTGGCCGACTGGACGCAGGAGGGATAGCGTCCGATCGAGTCCAGAGTGCTCCCAGAGCCGCTCAATAGCGACCGGACGTGTTTAGTGTGGCCGACCGGACATAGGAGGGGAAGCATCTAGTCGAGTCCAGAGAGCTCCTAGAGCCACTCAACTATGACCGGACGCGTCTGGTGTGGCTGATCGGACGCACCCCTACGTCCGGTCCTCTCTAGACCAACACCCACGCCCCACGTCACCATGACCTAACGCTAAATAGTGATTGCTCAGCATCCGGTCACTGCTACGAGCCAGAGTCCGGTCACCTTGGCAACTCTGCCCACGCCTGGCTAGAATACTAGACGTGTTCGGTATCGATATCGGACGCATCCGGTCACATGAGGAACACTGCTGCCTGAGATAGTATCGGACGGGTCCGGTATGTATGTCGAACGTGTCTGGTCATCCCGTGACTAGCGCATTCAACTCATTTTCAACTCTATCTTCTTTACCCTTGCTCAAATGTGCCAACCACCAAGTGTATCACCTTGTGCACATGTGTTAGCATATTTTCACAAATGTTTTCAAGGGTGTTAGCACTCCACTAGATCCTAAATGCATATGCAATGAGTTAGAACATCTAGTGGCACTTTGATAACTACATTTCGATACGAGTTTCACCCCTCTTAATAGTATGGCTATCGATCCAAAATGTGATCACACTCGCTAAGTGTCTCGATCACTAAACCGAAAAGCTCCTATCAATTTTACCTTTGCCTTGAGCTTTTTGTTTTTCTCTTTCTCATTTTCAAAGGCCAAACACTTGATCATCACCATGGCATCACCATCATTATGATCTTCACCGTTGTTTCACCACTTGAAATAATGCTACCTATCTCATTATCAATTAGATGAACTAGGTTAGCACTTAGGGTTTCATCAATTCACTAAAACCAAACTAGAGCTTTCATCTATAGAGTGTGTCATTGAGCTACCCTCACTTTTGGGGTAGGTTCTTGCAGCGCCCAACGTGTGGGCTTGGTGAGTATGCTAATTAGCCACCGAACCACCAAGTGAGCGGTCGACACAACGGGGACTAGCTTGGTGGCAACCAAGTGAACCTCAGGATAAAAATCACCGTGTCATCATTTTCCCATTGGGTTGTGATCCCTATACACAAGCTTGTATTTACTTTCATATATATTATGCTTTTGTTAACTGCTCTTGTAATTGGTTGACTTGTTGTGTAGTTTGCTAGTTACCTTCTAGCTTGTGTAGCATAGAAGTAGCTCACTTGTGTGACTAATTTGGTTTAAGTAACCATGTTAGTCACATTGCTTAGTTTGTCTAGCTAGGTAATTTAAGCTCTCTAATTTGACTTGTGTAGCCTTGTTATTGAGCATTGCTAGTAAGCTTAGGAGTTTTGTGCTTTTGCTTACTAGATTGTGTAGGAGCTTCTCCGGTTGCTTAAGTACTAGTTGCATAGGTTTGTGTGACTTTGCTACTAGAATTGATTAGGTGAGTTCTAGTTAGCTTGGCACCTTTATTGCCTAATTAGGATCTTCATAAGATACTTGAGTACTTAGATAGATGGGTGTAGTCTTGGCTAGACCAATAGTTTTAATTTTGTATTTATTTCAGTTAGCCGATGCAATTAGTTTTAGAAAGGACTATATATTAAACCCCCTCTAGTCGGTCATCTCCTCGACCCTATAGATAGGATAATTCTGCATTTGTTTTGGTTAGCCGACGCAATTAGGTTTAGAAAGGACTATTAAACCGCCCCTAATCCGTCATCTCAACCCTGCATATAGGATGCAACTTGGCAAAACCTAAATGAAGACTTACCTTCGGTCGAAACGGGCACTGGAGAAATCTGTCAGGTCCCATATTACCTATGGAAAGGACATCCTGTAAAGATCATATAACATAAGTAGCTGCTAGTATCAAATTATAACAACAATAGTAGCTCAGTAATTATTGGAATTTCTCAGCGAAACAACTTTTCAACAAAGAGAAAATATATTTGTTAGCAGAGCTAAAGTGGTTTAACACTCCCAAGTGGACGAACATGCTTGCTAGGATTTGTAGTTTCATACATTGACAGTGCCTTTGAGTTCATCTCATATAAGTAATAATAGGACCTTGAAAAGAGTGCCCCCTAAATTATGATTTGTGAAGAGAATATTCTTAGGAACATCCAAAGGATAAGAGATGTGACAACATATAAAGCAATATGCAACAAAATAGGATCTCTGATCCATGGTTCTAGAATTCCCCACCTGATCAAAACATAATATGGTACACATTCTAACGACAGGAACACATCCTAAGAACAAATACATACAATATTGTTTGGTGGTCCATTGTTGAAACAAAAACATATAACGTTTGGTGGTCCATTGACAAAAAAAACTGAGAAATGAATTGAAACATTTTTAAGTAAGGCTATATGTCGATTCCTGTTAAGTTTTTGCTGATGCCTCCTTGTTAAAATCGCTTAACTGTAATTTGTATGGAAAAACAGGTACAATAGTACATCGACTGGGCCATCATGAATCATTACCACTCAGTTTATTAAGCTTCTCAATGGATCCATTCAGTGGAGCATCCTGTTATGTATTCCCAAATTAATCTGGCATCCTGAAAAATCAAATACATAGCAAGCAAATTAATGAGGAAACCACGAAAAATATGTACACAGAAAGTTTGGCTATGCAGGTAACATACAGTAGGCGCCCAATGATCAAAAGAAGTATGCAGTTCTAGAAGCAATGAGTGGAGAACAAAGTCATGCTCCAGTGGAAATCAAGTATATCATTCTGCCTATGAAAGATAAGCATTGAAGACTTAGTTGTAAATAAGAAATAAATATAGATAAAATCTTTGTGCCTATGATAGGTAACCACAGAGACATAGTTATAAATGAATAATAATAGATAGATAGATAGATAGATAGAATTTAAAATACTGTTTTTGTCCATAACATATAAAGAAGTGTATACATCCGCTTATCATTCAGAGGGAGGAAAAGAGAAGGGGTTCACATCATTGTCTTCGCTGGTGTGGCATGGTTGACAGCTCTGGCCCTTTGGCAAGGACACAATCATCCTGCATCCATAAAGATGAACAATGAAGGGTGAGGAAATTGGCCAACGACACAAGCCAAGAGAGAGAGAGAGAGAATGGGCATCATCCTTTGCCATGTTGTGATGGCGGCGGCATGGGTGACAGCGACCTGACGACGTGGAGACGGAGGAGCAACCAAGGGAGAGATAGCAGTACATGGATCTAGTCACGCTGGAGGCCTCACGCGCCAACGCCCGGGCTGCGTCGCTAGGGTTTGCCCGCGTGCAGGGCTGCCGTGGTAGCGCGCCACAGCGTGTGGCCACTAGAGCTAGGAAGAGGGACAGGTGGAGCGTGCAACGCTGCGAAGGTGGACCGTATTGTGAATCAGAGCCAGTGAGGGAGGAGCAGCGGCTTCACGGCATCGTGGTTGCCAGCGGCAGCGTCGCAACCTCAGGGGAGGGAGGGGACGGCGGACATAGCTTAGAAGCACGCCGGTGCCAGGAGCAGCGCCGGAGACAAGGGCAACAATCGGCCGGGTCAGGAGCGGCGAAGGGGAAGAGTCAGGACACAGAGAGAGGATGGGCGAGCGAACCAAATTTTTTATTTTTTAACCATTTTTTTGAAAATTTTTCACAAATATGCCCCTGGAGGAAAGATTTTAAAAACTAGACCCTTAGGTCGACGCCATCGTTGTTGGCACCAAGCTAACACGTCTCGGTGCCAGCGTCCCTAGCACCGAGCTCTTGGGCTCGAAGCCAACGTAGTGGTGACATGGCAGGAAGCTCGGCGCCAGTCACCCTAGCACCAAGCTCGGCGTCGAAGCTCCTGGCGCCGAGCTTGGCGCTATAGATCTTGGCATCGAGCTCGATGCCAGGGTAACTGGTGCCGAGCTTGTGTTTTAACCCCGGCCCCAACCTTCCTGCCCGAGCCTTCTTCCTCTTCTTTCTCCTCCCTCTTAGGTTTTTTTCTCTCCCCACTTCGCTCTACCTCACGAATTGGCATATTGGACCTTGGAAACTTTGATTTGATCCGTAGATCTTCGAGAGCAAGGTATCCTCGCTCCCCTCCTAGTTTTTTTTCGCATCGATTCGGTATATATTAGTCAGATTTTTCAACCTAAGAATCATCATTACTTAGGGTTTCATGCAATTTTTAATATTTGTATTAAACCTAGGTAACCGCAACGCATGTTGTTATGTTTTATGGGTTCATTGTTGTGCATAACATTGGAAACCCTAGGTTTAGGGTTTAATGTTAATTGCTTTTGGTTCTTAGAACAAAATTGGTTGTATTGTGGTTATGGTTCTCATTGGCATTAATTTGTGATGTTTTGATTTTTGTTTGTTAAATTACATCTGTTTTGTTAGATGCAAGAAATGTATTGGGAGGAGTTTTGGTGAAAATAGGGTCGTCCTCAAGAATTATACCCCAACACGTCTAGCAAAGATGACCCCGTCCCTCCTGACCTCCCTGTCCCTAACTATGACTGCGGTTTCCTAGCGCATGTGTTTCAATCGAAACATCCGGACATAGCGGCGAGTTGCTTCTACACATGTAGTCGTTTTAATGTAAGAAATTGTTTCCACTATCTTTTTTCTTTATTTGTGTAAGTATGCTACTAATATTTTATTGGAATCTCGTTGTGTAGGACCATGAGAGGTGCTTTTTCTTTTAGTGGATCGACAGTGCAGACAAGTTTGACCCTAGGTACCTCCTTTTCGATAATTGGTTTAAAGGGAGACATCCACATGAGTACTTCAAGCGGTGGGTTCCACCCCCCTAACCCCCACCAATGATGGCTAAGGAGAAGCACCTAGTCATAGTTAGATGACTCGATGAACCTCCTCTATGCAAATGCAGAGATCAAGCCATGATAAACCCTGAGAATACGTTGGAGTTTATGTGTCTGAACAAACATGAAGTAAGTGGAAAGTGTATCTGTTTAAATGTTTAGCTCTATGTGTGTGTGTACTAATGTCACCTTATTTAGGTGTTTTCAATGGCGAAGTGTCGTTTCAAGGAGTGGTTGTATGGTCCTAAGAACCAATGGCCAGAAGAACCACGAAAGGTTAAGGAAAAGAAGAAAGAAAGGGTAATTTACAAAGCACCTCCTGTCATGTGCGAATGTGGTGTTAAATCCAACTATGGCCTAGTCCCTTCGGAGCTTGGAATAGGCCATCATTGTGGCCATATGGTTGACTATGATGAGGTTGGTTATTTTTGTGGTAAACATGAAATCGTATTTTGTTTCTTTTGCTAAGACATATATGATATAATTTTTTGTTTGAACAGAGCACTAGGAAATGCATGTGGGAATGTTATGATGGTCAAGCTAAGTTCTTGGATGAACTGAAGGGGAGGCAAGTAATTACACAAAAGAAGGGATATGGACCTAACTACATCAACCTATTCGTTAAACATCACAAAGAAAAGATGCGTGAGTTTGCTAGACAGTGCGGTATTTATAACCCGATCGATGTTGGGCTTGACAAATGGAGATTGGAGAGATGGATGATGTTAGAGGAGGAGAGGGCAAGGAAGGAGTCAAGGGAGGAGACAAGAGTACAGATGCAGGTCTTGAATGAGCATGTTGTTGCATTATGTGCCAGTGAGTGCTTGAAAGCCTTTTTTATTGCCTGATTTTAAATGTAATATAATCGTGTTGCTAACTGATTGTATTTTATACATGAAGGGATTGGATGCAGCGGGGAACATGCCACAGAGGTGGCTCATGCAAGGTATGAGGAAAAGAAGTTAGATGAGCATAGATCGTGAGCTGGTCGCATCGTTCAATCACTGATTGTGTTGTCTAATGAGGGGGACAAGGATGACGACGACACTGGTAGACTCAGTGAGCTCATTGCTCTAGCAGAGGCGGGCTTCTAGATAGAGGAGGCTGAGGATGACACTGGTAGACTGAGCAAGCTCATCACTCTAGCAGAGGTAGGCTTACATATGGAGGAGGCTGAGAATGATACTGGCAGACTGAGCGAGCTCATCACTCTAGCAGAGGTGGGCTTGTAGGCAGAGGAGGATGATGATGTGTTCTTCACTCAGGTCGCTGAGGCCGCAGATGAAGTGGAGGCCTCTTACTACAGGCAATAGGTAGGTCAGAGCAATGCAGGTGAGCCAAGCCATAGCAGCAGGGTTGTGGTAGAGGACTAGTACTTGAATGATGAGTTGCTTACTCAGTATATTTCAGACTAAGGATTTGAAAGTGCATTTGCCCCCTATGTGGGTTTTGGTGTATTGATGACATCCAAATTAGGGACTAATGTGATCTTAATGAGATATGTCGTAACTATTACTCATTATGCGCTCTCCAATGGTTTTATTTTTGTTTTTGAGTTTAGGATATGCCACACTATAAAGAGGGATGCAAACTTAGTTGGTCTAAGGAAGATAGAGTGCTCAAGCATAAAAATAAAATCAAAAGAGAGACACTCTAGCACTCCACGAGCACATAGAATATTTTTCAGTAACTGTTGGTGTCAGAAGTCCCGACGTAAGCCAGAACTCCCGACAATCAGAAGTCATGACTCATGCCAAAAGTCCTGACGCCCAGTCACTTAGCCTACGCAATGACTATGGCCGTCAGAAGTCCCAACGTGAGTCAGGAGTCCCAACCCAAGTCTGTACGATACGATTGGACTATACATGTTCTAATGAATTTACATTTAATCTGTGTACTAGATTTGTGCCTTTTCAACACATAAAACACATAAAATGGCATGTGAGATCATGTACCAAACTAGGGTACAGAGTTCCTTCGACTAAACCAAAGATGCCTTAGGTAATTAAACCAAACAACAAACACATAGATGTGACATGTGAATAAGATAAAGTCATCCTAGTAGTGTGGCCACATAGCAAATTGTGTTGCACCTTCTCCAAAGTAGCCTCCCATTGTTGGTGGTGGCGGCGGCGAGGGTGGCGGTGGAGGACCCTTATTCCTGTGATTAGGGTAGGTGCAATAAGGATCATTGCAGAGTGCCTCCTGTGAATTGGCACTGTTGTTATTGTCGTCCTGTCCATCGTCCTTATAACCGCTGCTAACTTCCCTTTCTAGATCGAAGATACGGTCCTACAGGTAGTAGATGTACTCTGCATGTGGATAAATAAGTCAAGGATCGACCCACCTAGTGAACCCATAGTTTTCTTTAGCCAAGGAAGACTACAATAAGTATGTCATGTAAGTTGTATAGACGAGGAACATATTGAAGAAACAAATATTAATAGCAAGTACCCATGCTCGCGGGCATTTGAAGAAATGATGACCTCCATCTATTCCCTCGGTGAACATCTGCACTAGGCAGTCCTCACCATGCATGCATTTTGGCCACTCTTCTTTTCGTTCACCGTATCCTCTCGTGGTGTCTCTTTGGTGAAATCGCTTTTGCTCTCAACTAGGAACCTCTCATGAAGAGCTTCCTCAAAGAAATCGGGACCAAGAGGACCCTCCCACCTAATGGTTGTTCCCTTCCCCTTTCCTCTCCCTCTAGATGACCCTCCAGACATTGGTACTGCAATGAAAGAAAATACTGAGGAGTGCTCTTCTTCCTTGTTGTGTGTGTGAATGAGAGGGAGTGAGGGGTTATTTATAGGTTGAGAGGAGGAATGGAGGCCTCTCAATGTGCTATATCAGCGATCCATGTGCCTCTTCACCTTAGCCCTTGGATCAAATGGTCATAAGATGGATGGTGGAGATGGAGTGGAGTTGTGCTTCCTTGCATGCCAGTACTATGCCAGTGAAGTAACAAGTCGTTGATGTCCTTGTAACTAAAAAGTCTATTTTCAATGTCTAAAAAGCCTTTATTCGTTCATTATTACTTGAAAAGCCTAGATTCATCTGCAAAGCATCTGTACAATATGATTGGACTATACACATTCTAATGAATTTACATTTAATCTGTGTACTATATTTGTGCCTTTTTAGCAGTGTAGAATGATTAATGATTCACGGAAAAATTCGCAAGTGTTTCCCTTGTTTCAGGAGCATCCACAGTTACAAACAGAGACATCATTATATAATCCAAACATTTAATCATCCAAAGAGCACAATGCAACCACAAAGAACATCACAATCAACATAACATGTCTTGCATAGTCCAAATAGTCCACAATATACATACAGTCCCAAATAGTTACAAAAAAGTAAATACAAAATCCATAATAGTGCATACTAACATCTACCACAACCCTCACAACCTCCTACTCTTACCCTTACCCTTGTGACCGAGAGCACTCGTACCTAGAGTGTAAGGGTCAGGTGGACGGCATCGCCTAGTGCCTGGAAGCTATGTAGGCTGAGTCAAGGGAGCATCATGGAGCTGAGAGGGGCCAAGCTCCTCGTCCCTCTAGTCCACATCATCCTCATCGTCGTCCTCATCCTCGTCCTCGTCCCTGTCCCCTATAGCTGCTTGGCTAGAGGAACCTAAGCCTCCTCTACCTGTAGAAGGAATGTACATACCTTGTGTCGTGTCTGTCCTGTACCACAACGAGCAGCCACATGACGTAGTCGACGAGACAGCCTCTATAGTACAAAATTATGTTAACTGAAAGAATCTAACATATTAATAATATGTTTGAAAGAATAATTTGAATCTTACGTCTAGGAAGCTATGCATGTACTCATCCCTGACTCTCAGCCGAATGCGCTCAATTTCTTCAACGGTGCATTTGAGTGTATTGCCCTGCAACAAAGTTCTCAGTAATAATACTTCTGAACAGATAGCAATAGGTTTTGTTTTCTTTTGTACAAGAATCTAACGTATTATAAGGATGATACGTCTCGAATGTGGCACTAACTAAAATAGATAATTCTAACGCCTAATGTATTGGTATGCAACTTAACGTAGAAAAATAAGTCAATTGACTTACCACTCTGTCCAAGATCGGTCCTGCCTCCACCTGCCTTCCTGCACGAATAGATTGGTCGTATGTCGTGTCTTCATCATCGGAGGACTCGATGTCAGCGTAGTCATCTTCTGTCCACTGTACCCTCAGCCTGCAACGTGTCGCATGCTGGTACCAAGCTTGGTACCTCCTGAACTCACGGTTCATGTGTGGCTCGTTGTTCTCATCCACGTTGTCGTGCATCTCCTCCCGTTGCTCAATGTAGAACTGGTGGTGCTTCTCCTAGTCAAAAATCTTTCTGTTCTTCTAACAATCCAACCTACACGTATGTCATCGTTACTTGAATCCATGTACATGTCACTATATTAATAGAAATGGACCATCATGAGACATTTGAAATAGCAAAACACTTGTGTAAGTCAATGCCAGTCGAGTATGGAGCCGTAGGCCAGAGCTGTCTCACTCCAAATTGGCGTGCAACTCTATCTAGCAGGTGGAACTTGACAGCATAGAAGCATATTAGAGGGCACCTCATCCTATCGAAGTCATCATCGAACCCACAAATGTTGCTCAACTGAAAAGGAACTGCCCCCTCTCCATCGTACGGCTCCCACTCCACCTGCAACATGTCCAAACAAGATGTTAGATAGTAGACTAATCCATTTCAAACCAGCATGGGAAATAAAATTTACTTACACTAGACACCGTCAGCATGTCTAGCTCGTTCATAAACTCAATGTACGCTCGCTCTAACCTCACGTACGGAATCCTGACCTGGTCGTAAAAGTACGCCAACGTCGGCTGCTGACTTGGAGGCTGACCTTGGAACCACTCACGATGAGCCAGAACCTCTGGACGGCCAGCTAGAAGACGAGCCCACATCCACAGCTAGAGCAGGTACACGCATCCACCAAGTGACACATTGGACGAAGTCTGACGACACCCCTCGCACAGCTGCCGGTATAGAAAACCCAAGACTATAGAGCCCCAGCTATAGTGACCCACCTGGTCCTATTCACTGAGGCAGTAGACCCACATCCAGGACGCAGTGTCACCCGTGGCATCAGGGAAGAGAATGCAGGCAAACAGGTGTAGGATCCATGCCCTGGAGTAGTACCCAACTGTCTCCTCATCTGCCTCCTCGGGGCACTATGCGAACTCTTGCCGGAGCCAGGAGATGAGAACTCTAGAAGTGAGAGCCCCTTGCTCGCCAAGCTCACGCCCAAGGAAGGCCTCCACTCGTGCTCTTTAGCCTTCTGACCTTCACTGCCTAGTGACTGGGTTACCATGAATCTTCAGGCCTAGCATCTTCTGATAGTCCTGGAGCGTGACTGTCATCTCCCCGAAAGGTAGGGGGAAGCTGTGAGTCTCCGGCCGCCACCTATATTTTAGATAAAGCAAGATTACATGTCAAAAAGGCAAGCGCATGAACAAATGACCATGAATGGAGGCAATGATTGAATATAATGCCTGTCAACTAACACAGTTATGGCCGCTGAGTTGAACTTGGGCAACCCACCACGAACCTGAAAAGAGATAACATCTAGGCCAGCTCTTTGTAGGAAAGGAGTGTACCTATCGTCGTACCGCATGTCTAAGAACCCATTGTGGGTTCTAGGACGAAGGAGCGGAAGGTCCTGCATGGAATAAAACAAAGTCTCCTGTTACTTCACGAACACATGTACGTTCATCAAAATTTGAACAAAACATATAGATTATTATCTGCCCCTACGCTATGAGACATCCTCGGTGGGTCACCTCGTACGTCGGGTCGAGCAGGTGGAATTGCGCCATCCTACAAAAAAGTCAATGAATTAGAAATTCAATATACAATGAAACATGAACTTAGAAATGTACAAGTAATTGACACAATTACATGCATAATTAATTAAATGAATTCAACAAATATTAAATAATATAATCAACCAATAATTGCACCTCACTAATCTGCCAATGACAACTTCATGAATTGTGGCCAAGTCTACCACACTTGCCGCACTTGTACTGCTCGGGGTCAGTAACAAATGGGGTTCCTCTCCCATGCCTCGTTCTTCTGGGTATCTGATCCATAACTATCATGTGCCTCGTCCTCTTCCTTGATCCATGCTTGTTCCAACGGTAAGCTAGATCCGCAATGTACTTTGGCCCATCATATGGAGGCCACTCTCTAGGGTCCCAGAAAGGCACGAAGCGGGGGCTCTATGTGTGCACAAGCGTGTCGACACTGAACTCGTGAGGTATCTTGCTCTCGATATTATAGTTGTGATGCCTAGCTGCTACCACCAAATGGGAACATAGAAAGTGGTACTGCCTTGGTTTACCACAAGTGCATTTGAAATCTTGGAGGACAACAACATGCATCCTCAACTCTTGGACCTCACCGTCAGACGTTGTACCGCCCCTATGCTCCACTTGATAAGTCCCTGTGGCGTGGTCAAAGCATGTAACCTCATGTGTGCCAGCCCTTTCATTTGCCTTCTCTAGGTGTGCCTTTGGTTTTGGAGCCCATATCTCTCCATCACTCCACAACTTCAATGCATGTACGTTTCTATCGTTGAACCAGGCAACAAGCTTATAGAAGGTGAATTGGACGATTGCATTCACGGGCATATCACGTATCCCCAATAGCAACTTATTGAATGACTCCGCCATGTTGCTGCACTAAAACTCATACCTCCATCCACCGGAATTGTGAGCTCTCATCCATTTCTCCAAATCCCTCATCAAACCTGTGAGCCACTATCTACCTTCTATATTTGATGCGGTTCTGACTTGCTCCAACTTTTTCTAAAAGTACTTGTCCTTAAGCTGTCGAGCCGCCTTCGGGAACAGATCAAAGTTACCCTTCACACCATCCTTCTGGAGTAGATTCTCGGCAAGGTGTCGAGTACACCAACGATGGTGCAAAGGTGCATACCCCTCTATTTGCTCTCGCACGACATTAAGTATGCCCTAGTGCCTATCAGATATGACGCCAACCTCCCTACCAGGCCCAACCACGTGTATCCGGACTAGCCTCAAGAACCATCCCCAACTATCATTGTTCTCCTTCTCAACCAAAGCAAATGCTAAAGGAACCAACTTGTTGTTCGCGTCACAGGATATGGCTATAAGAAGTGTGCCCTGATATTTGCCAATCAAGAACGTAAAATCAATGGAGAAGATGGGACGATAGTGCCTAAAGGCCTCGACACACTGAGGAAAGCACCAGAAAGCACGAAAGAATATCTGTCTCCCATCCTTCCATGCATTTGGTTTTGGGATGTACTCATAATGCATGCCTGGATTCACCGCTTTGATTGCATTCAAAAGTACTGGCAGCTGCTCGTACTCATCCTCCTAGTCCCCATATATCATCTTCCATGCTCGTTGCTTAGCCCTCCAAGCTTTACCATAAGTTATCACATAACCTCCATACAACTCCTCAACGGTCCTGATAATTGTCCTCACCTTCATGTTGGGTTCTTCCTACAATATTCCCATCAATCGCTTGGCAATGAGGGTAGATGTCAACTGTCGATGCCTCAGTGTCAGCTCATGGTCAGCACAATTGTGTGGCCCAACAACTTTTATGATCTTCCACTTTCCGGTGACCTTTTGCTTCCTTGCACAAACCCTCCATGGGTAGCGTTCCTTGTCACACACAATTGTGTAATGGTGCTCCGCATATGAATGCAAGACCTTATAAGGTCTCTTTCGTATCACTGCAAACGCCTGCAACCATCTCTTCAATACAGGGAGGTCATTGAACACTCTCCCATTCTCAATTACCATGTTAGGGCCGGCCTCAGGAGCTTCTAGGAGCTCATCATCACGTCCTTCTGCACACGCCTAATCGGAATGAGCAAGATCGCTGAACTCGTGAACTCTTGGATCACGGTGGTCGGGAAAGATACGCCTCAGCATCTCAACATCACTCTCTATCAGCTCTCCAACAAGGCGATCATCATCAGAATCAAGAGCCCTTGCCATCTCATATGGCTCTGAATCATGCATAATTTCAACACTATTGGAGCCACGAAATCCATCTCCAAAGTACACTTGCGCGGCAACAGGGGGCACATCCACATTCTCAGGAATGTCTCCTGCAACATAAGTAGAGAAATGAGGAAAGAATGAAAGAAATTAATGTAAGGAAGGGGGTAAGCTCCCAATAACCATGCGGTTAAGGCACTTACTCGGATGATTCTGTGTCAAAGAGATCTCATGAGGAGGATCTGCCACAACAAAATGAGTCTGACAAGCATCTTCAACTACCGCATTGGGGGCAGATTGAGCATCGGGAACCGTAGGTGCAACCTCCACATCCATATCAAGTTCCGAGATGAGAGGGTCGATGTGTGCCTGTTGACCCATTGGTGGGGAAAACCCATGAGGGATGGGATTAACTAACACCTGACGCACGACCATGTCCAAACATTGCAGTTGGCTCTTCATAGCCGATCTCACCTAGTTCTCTCACTAATCCGCACACCCAATTGGGATCATTTGCCTGAGGATGTTGGGAGAACCTAGGTGCAGTACACCCTCAACTGCAATGCCATCATCTCCAAGGCAATGCAGCTCGGCTCCCGAGCCCTTGCAATTATCTCACTAAATGAAGGCCTATCATTGAATAGCACAGGCACGCTTTGCATGTCAACAAACTCAACATATCCATAGCGATCGTATTCAACGGTGCCTCCATGATATATGGTCACTAGGTTGTCCATCTAGTTTAAACACATAACGAAACACATGTGCTTTAGTCCAAATTAGACGATAGATAGTACCTAACAAGTACTTTCTAACTACAAACTAAGTAAATAAGATAATAACTGCATACATAGATACAGTGTACTAACTAAATAGCTAGGTCCTATTTAGTTAACTAAATATGTAACTACCTATCTAAGTAGCTATCTAACTATATCTATATACCTATGTATCTATGTTTCTATCTATATACATATATATCTCACTAGATCACTAACTAAATCAACTACCTGAGTCATCACATTAACTAGTAAATAACAAATGCCAAAACTACTACACTACAATCAAAGCTAACTAAGTACGCACATTGTAAATTCACAATTTTTACCTATCCGACGACAGAGTCACGGACGTCGACGGAGTCGCAACGGACGCCGGACGTGGGTCCTGCCGACGAGCCGGGCCAGCGGTGGCACGGCCAGGCGCTGCAGGTGCCGAGGCCGGCGGGGGCGCGTCCGGCGAAGGCGGTGGCGCGCGGCGGGCGCGGGATGCCCGGCGCTCCGCGCGGCGAGGCCGGCTCAGCGGGACGGTAGGCACGGCCGAGGCCGGCGGTGGGGGGCGGCACGATCACGATCACGGCACCGGCGCGGCGGGGCGTGGCCAACGCTGTCGCGGGTGGCACGTCGGGCGAGGCGAGGGCACGGCGCGGCCACGCTAGCGGCGCGTGCGGCCGAGCGCGGGGAACGACGAGGGGACCGGCACGGCTTGGGAGGCCAGCGCGAGCGCGGGGCATGGCGCGGGCAGCCGAACGCGGGGCTCGACAAGGGAGAGGGCGCGCGGGCGACGACGGCCGGGTGCGGGAGCGAGCGCGGGCGACAGTTCGACGCTCGAACGAGGGAAAAGCGAGAGAGAGGAGAGAGAAAGGATTGGGGCCCTTACGTAAGGCAGGCTCGGCACCGGTCACCCTGGCGCCAAGCTCAGTGCCAAGATCTACGGCGTCAAGCTTGACGCTAGGGTGACTGACGCCGAGCTTCCGTGCCATGTCACCGCCACGTTGGATTCGTGCCTAAGAGCTCGGCGCCAGAGACCCTGACGTCGAGACATGTTAGCTCGGCGCCAGCAACGATGGCGCCGAGCTAAGGGTCCAGATTTTAAAATCTTTTCTCTAGATACATTTGTGAAAAAAAATTCAAAAAAAGGGTTAAAAATAAAAAAAAATCAGGCGAGCGAAGCTGAGTAGGAGGTAAAAAATAACCACGAGACGATGGAAGCCGTTCCAAGCGATCTCAGCCGATGTATCGGAGGTCGGACGGACAGTAGTAAACGATGACGTGGCTCGCTGTGGGGAAACTTTTAGCATATAGGAATAATGGTCTATATGGTATACACAAATTTTCTTGCAAAAATACACCACACGCTGGTTGCAGTGTACATGCCACATTAGATCTAACGGCAAAACGACAAAAAAAAAAAAGCAATTTGAGAGTTGATGTTATTAGATGACAACCCCATTGACCCTGGTGCATTTTACTCTGAAAAATGGCATGTGACATACAGGTCACCGCCTCGGGGCAGTCCGTGTTAAGAGAGCTTACACAACAATGTTTTACATCAACAAATCTAGCGAGGTGTAGCTATCCTAAGAAACATGTATATTGTACATTGTACACGTTACGGCCTTCATAGGGTCATGGTTCTGATGGTCATCTCCTTAAGTGTAGTAACGGATCTGTGGAACAACTTCAGATTACGTCCAACTTTGTCCTGCGGGGCCAATAAAAAGAAGGTTTTAATACTCCAGACCAAATTAATCAACATAATCTATGTGAAAGCATCTTTGCTCTTTTAAATTTATATGTTTAGCTATTGAACAACCAAATCCATATACTTTGATTTCTTGTTAATAGTGTAGCAGCATATCCGAAGGGCGGGCCTTGTGCAAGCGGTAGAGTCTTACCACCTGTGATCGGAAGGTCCCAGGTTCGAGTCGCGGTCTCCTCGCATTGCACAGGCGAGGGTAAGGCTTGCCACTAACACCCTTCCCCAGACCCCGCACAGAGCGGGAGCTCTCTGCACTGGGTACGCTAGTGTAGCAGCATATCCCAGCATTAAACGTCTAATTTCTAGGTGCCAAGAGTACACCATGGTAGCCACCTAAAGCCCTAGTATATAGTACATATATGAGCTTTACCTCTTTCAAATGCTCTAGTCTCTCCAGCACAGGAAGGAGTTCATCAGAAAATGAAGAAAGACCTTTTGCAGAAGCACTGCAAATGCAGAGAAAATTGTTAATGTAAGAACAGAATAGTGAGCTATAAACCTTTAGTTAAACTGAAAGCATTCTTACTCGTCCTGAAAATGAATAAGGAGAATAGTAACGGCACATTCCGTTATTTGGAGTAGAAGGGTTATAAGCTGGTCTCGGTTGCCAGCCATGCAACACAAATCTATCATTGCAATGTACCTCCTGCAAATAAATAAAAAAACTGTTACAGCACATATTGTTGAAGGATTATCTAGACAAAATCAGCCAGTGTCAGAACAAAAAATATTGTGAAGATTCTGAGACAAAAATAAGAGCTTACCTCTTACGGATGTTATCATTGGGAGAGATACAATCTTGCTTCATGCATACTTTTATTATCTCATCAATCTCCTTTCTGGACAACTCATTCAAGTCACGGATCTAGATAACAAATTCAGACAAGTTAGCTTTAGTTATTGCAGGAAAAGTATGAACTACTACAGAATTCCAGATAATAGTGAACATTTCGCTCAATTCCATATCTGTATTTCGAGTTCATGTTGCCATGTATAACTTATCTTCTCCATACTTTAACCCGTTAAAACAAACACTTCAAGTAAATTTGTGACCATGCAGGTCAGAAACACCAATACCTTGTTTAAAAGCATATATTTTTCATCACCTACTCTTTCTAGGGCAAGTGTTACTGAATTCAGAAGATCAGAAACCATTTGTAGTGTTGGGTGCTGCTGATCACTATTATGGCCATACGAAACCTGCAAATTCAAGGTGTTGCAAATACAGTCAGTGTCAAAAGATTTGGACATAAGAACTAATCCCTCTGACCCTCATTTGTGCTGCCTGATTTTCTTTTAAGAAAAAACTCAACTTGCAAGAACCACATTTTTCTTAGCAGAGGGAAGGTTTCAAGTATTACTCACTTGAAATCGCATGTTCTTCTTTGTAGCCAGAACATAAAGATAAGAGACAAGGCTGAAGCAAAGACCAAATGCTATCAATTCTGACTTATGATTCTGGTAGCAGCATGTAGCAGCATTAGAAAAGTTATATGGGTGCATAAAGCCATCATTACAATATAACTATTATAAAGAGGACTAAGCTCACCTCAATCATGTTTGGTGATTGCATAAGATTTAGAGAACCAAAGTCGAGGCTAAAAAGAGAATGCATCAAGGAAAATAGATCTTGAATATAGCTGCATTCCTCATTTTCCTCGTACGCCCAAACCTACAAAGTTTTTAGCACCTCTGAACCTCTACAACAGATTACAAGTGGCCAAAATCAAATACAAAGTGAATAGCAAACCTTGCTGAGAATAGAAACTGCCATGCTAAGCTGCTCCAATGTGAGCAAATTAGCTCTAGTCATGTTCTCCCTTAAAATGCTATTAAAAACCGACTGATGCTGCTTCGCAAAGTCCACTATCTCTCGTACAATCTTGTTCTTCACCTGAATCAAGAGTTAAACTTTATAAGGGACATTGGTATGGAAAATTCACAGAACTAAAGGACAAATGCATCGTGTAAAATTCATCACCAAGGCAACAAAGGTGATGTGATTCCTAAGGCAAGATTCTCAAATTTTCAAACTACACAGCAGTTAAGTTATGCAGGATCCAGCTATCAAAACTCCATATATATACCAAGATACAGTTCCACTTAGTTAACAGTACATTGTAAAGTTAAGTTACATGTACCATTGACCCAGTAATGAACCACAGATACCAATTTTATTCATTGATGTTTTTCAAATTTATCATGATAAAATTGTGCGATGACTGTACTCTAACACTCAGTTCAGTTAGGAGATAAACCGATAATGTTTAGCAGACGCCCTACATACATATGTCAGGCAAGAAATCTGGATATTCAAAATAAGCGAACCTCAAGAAAATCAGCCGAGTCCACAAGCGATGTAAAAGAGGTGACTATTCGCAGTACAGGTGTAATAAGTGACCTCTTCTTGTCAATTTCACCAATCCGTTCTTTTACGATTTTGGGAGCAAGTGGCACCTTTTTCTGCCCACCCATGAGGTTGCATGATGAGAGATTTTGTAAAGCACCCATGGACAACAGAATCTGAGCGCCATGTTTGCCATAATGATGACTTATTCTCAGCAGTAATGAAAACTGAGCATCAACAGTGCAAAACCGCTGTGAAGATTCTGATGCCCATGACGAATCCTGGAAAATACCCAGAAAACTGATGACACAACATATCTGGGTAAAATTCCAGACACGAAGAGGGGCAGGATGAATAGATTATCACAACAAAACCTGCATGAGGCATTTTCTAGACAAACCATTTTCATTTTCAGAGTGATTCATAGCTCATCTTTAGCATATGATACATGGTTCAGGGCACATAAAACATGACAGATGTTTGTGCACCGCCTTTCATAAAAAAAAAAAAGAGAATAACTAGAGTTCTGGAAATTATGAATATTCTCGAATACAGTTACAAAATAAATATCAATCCATCTCAAGCAAGTTCAGATATCCAAATACCTTGTATAGCGGCAAAATGTTAATGTAACTTTAGCCCCATATATCCAACTAAACTTAAACATACAATTCATTGTTCAACATATAAAGAAATAAAAGACACATTGATTTTAAAAGATTGTGCCCAAGCAGTTAGTGCTAAATAAAGTATGCACAATGCTGTACATATGTGAATAGCTCAGATAATACGGCAATGGAAAAGGATGATACCATATTTGCATCTATACTGTTTGCTGTGAAAACAAACACAAACAGGAATGGCATGCTATGAAATAGGATATTAAATCAATACAAAAAAATCTATTCTAAATAAATTGAGAAAATTGTCCATTATAAATCCCTTCTTGAAGTTGAAACAAGAAAATCAAAACCAGCAAGCTTGGCAATTAGGTAGATGCATTGAAAATACTTTAGTTTTCCAGGAATGTCCTATCCTCTCTTCCCATCTAGAGGATTGGCAGTTCCCCCTGCGACACCTTAGCATGCACTATCCAACTCTTACCAGGTCACCAATGTAAGTTACAATTCTCCTATTTTCACATTACCCACCTGAGCATGCATAAAAAAGAAAAAGAGTCCACAGTGTCATTTGTTTTCAAGAAAATCAGTAATATGAAAGTGGCGTGAATGCATGATAGCTAAAGCCTCCAACTTGGACAGCAGATTTCAAAATGGGGGGAAAAAACAAGATAGAGTAGTGGCAATACATACCTTTGACAAATAGTTTGTAACATCACTTAGACATGATCTAAGAATCCCTCGACTTTGAAGTTGATTTAAGAAATACTTTTCATGGTCAATACTAATTAATGCATCAAGAACATAAAAGGAAATTGCTTTCCCAGCTTCACTACCATGGACAGCATCCTTCGTAACCTGTAACAAGAATACAAAGAATGAACGGAGTATTAGATTACCTGTATGGTCAATCATTTGACTGGTTCGTTTAATCATCTTCAAACCTCAACAAGACGTGATGTTATAGTTGGTCAAAAGCACTAAGAGTATGGGTGACCAAAGAGCCAGCCCATCTATCTTTCACATCAAGATGTAAGGATTAGGAAACCGATTGGATCAGTTAGTTGGTTTTTAGGACAATTATTAAGTTATTAGCTGCCCGCTCTATATATACAGAGGCATGGCGCCACAGCGGTCATTGGGAATCGAGCAATCAATGACAAATTAGTCCCAAGTATTCCCAATAGTCTAGTCTTCCTCCAAGCCAACTCTGCCCAGCTATCTTCCTGGCAGTGTTTATCCCTAATGATCTTATACTTTGCCTTGGGATCTCAGAAATTATAAGTGGGAACGTTTGATTATTGAGAACCAGCTAGCTGCTATAGAATGCAGAGTCAGTCAATTACAAATTAAAAATGGAATTCGGCAAAAATAAACACAATAACATTGGAACTACTGCGACAAAATATATCCAGATACAAATCTGGCATGCAAATGTACAACAGATGTCCCTTTGAGTTCCCTTAGCACCATATCCAAACAAAACTATCAATTGCCTATTATAGTTATACTTTAACAATATTGTTAGAGTATATTTGGTAGGTAGGATACTGTAACCTAGTACTACCATATGTGTCGGGGGAGGTGTCTTGTCTCCCAAGTCTCTGTACTCTATATATACCGCTTGAGAGGCTCAATGCATTATACAAAATCCTTCCTGCTTTCAGATATGATACACAGCTCTAATGTGTATTCAAGTTTATTTTACTATCACAGCATGGCAAGTATTTAGAATAATCATAAACTGGACTAAAGCGTGTCAACAAAATAGGCAGTAACTCATTCCTGGATTAAGTGACTAGAGTTAAAAGGATAAATGTACTGGAATCGACAGTGATGTAAAAGAAACTGATAGGGACCAGAAGCTATCTTTAGTACAATGCTCAGAATTATATTGCACTACAAAATAAAAAATGTGATGCAACACACTGTCACACACATGTTCTTTACTGATTTGTTAACAGGAATAACAGCTATAGTTTTGTTCTAGGAATGCTCAGTTTTCATATTCTTAATTTCTATACTCGTCAAGAGGCGTAAAACCTTTTAATTATACATGAATACCTTTTGTTGTTTCATATCCTTTTGGTGCAAGCGGTAGAGTCTTACCGCCTGTGACCGGAAGGTCCCGGGTTCTCCTCACATTGCACAGGCGAGGGTAAGGCTTGCCACTGACACCCTTCCCCAGACCCCGCACAGAGCAGGAGCTCTCTGCACTAGGTACGCCCTTTTTTCATATTGTTACTTTATTAGGGTCAATTGCTGCTAAAATTTGGAATATTTTTTATGGTAGTTGCATACTGTTAACCAGTGTCAGGTTGGCGTGTTACAGGTGATGACAGGCTGAGTTACTGATATCACCAATCCATGCCATCAGCCAGACATGCTTTTACAGTGAGTTATGTTTCCCTTGCACAAACACAAACATATTAAAAATATGTGAGTGTCACATGAACAGAATGGCATACCAAATCAACGATAGCTTGAGCTTCCTTCCTTATGATGGAAAAGTTGGCATGTGCTAATTCACTGTGCTCCTTGAGAACCTTTAGAAGGACAAAGAACTATCAGGCAATAGTCACTATATAAAAGGAAGTAAGGTAATGCAACAGAGATGGACCTTTTGAAGAGTGATGTCCTCATCATCACCCTCTTGCTCCTCCAGTAGCAAGAAGCGAAGAACAGATGGAGGGACATCAGAGTCAAGAATGCTACTACAATACTGAAAATAACTCAGTAATAATGCATATTGCCTGCAGAGGGCGACTGAAGGTCAGTATTCACAGAAGGTGAAGAGAAACATTGAAACAAGGAGTCGGTTAGTGGCGCTAACAGTCACCAACTACATCTACATTACCGTCTTCTCAAGGTTTCAGATGATTCATTTCTTAGTGTTGCCATCACAAGCTTGAATAGCAATGAGTTACAAGCTGCATTTGGTAGCTGCTTTGACGAAATAATGTCAAGGCAAGTAACCGCATCAGAATCTGTACCAGCTGGGCATATGAATCTTTCATCCCGCAGTTTAGCCATACAGGTCAACGATACCTTAAAATGACCACCCAAATAAGTTCAGAACATATACAGAAGGTGTGGTACAAGACTAGGAGAATGGAATTTAACAAATATGAACAAGCTTCTTACATTCGTTAAAACATATGCCATTTTCACTGAACAATCTGGAGATGTTGTGGCATTCAATGAAGCATCAAGCAGCCTGCATAAATCAATATTGGTACAGTTATCGAAATAATAGTTTTTCATTTTGCATGAAGGGAGGCACCACTCACTCAAACAATAGCTGAGAACGGTCCTCAAATAATGACATCCTTCTTGATACAGCAACCTGGTTTTCATAAACAGAAAACAGCACATCACATAAAATTTTCCAACCTACACAAAGGATAAGCAGATGAGGATAAACCCAACTCACTTCAACCATCTGTGACCAACCAGTTAACATGTGAAGTTGGGCAGCCTGCTCTTCAAGATTTTTGTTATATCGCCAAGCCCATTTCAGCAAATGATGAACTGATTCTTTTAGTCCGGCTTTCTCAGACTCGCTTAATTGTGAGTTCAATTCTTGTGACATCTAAAGAACAAAAGAACAATTAATTAAACACAAGATCAATTTTGAAAGCAAAAATCAAACATAAAAAGGACGCATAAAAATGAACACACAACCTGGAGAAGTTTTTCATGGAAAGCATCAAGATCAATCAGTCGATCACCTCTCTCTGAATAATAATATACACCACCATTTTCAAAAGTTGCAGAGTTCCTTAGGATCTCTTCAATCTGTGCACCAAAATATAGTGAGAACTAAAAAAAAACTAACTGGAAGTTTAAAGGCCATACCTTCGATTCAATTCCCAGGTTGGAAAGCAGCTGTGGATACTTCATTGAAGTGTCCGGACATCTGAACTGTAGAACCTCAAGCAAGTCCAAAACCTAAGTGCAACGTTTCAAGTGATATAAGGTTCTGGATAATGGATATGTAGATCAAATATCATACTTGACCAGCAAATGAATGAGGTTTTAAACTCTCCTTATCTAACTAGTTTTTAAAAACCATATATGGTGTATGGTGTGCATGTCACTGCAGATTTCAATGGCCACATGAAAGCAAGCTTAATAAGGACCATGAAAGTATACAGACATAGCTTTGCACAAACAAAACTTAAAAAGGTTAAAGTCACAAAAAGGTGTATATATAAGACACGATTTATTCATCGCCAAGAAAAAAGCAGCAGACTCTTTAGTCCCAAGCAATTTGGTGCAGGCTAGAGATGAAACTAACAAGAGACACCATTGACAAGAAACAAAAATTTAAAAGAAAAAAAAACATAAAAAGGAGAGTGATACGCTAGGTTATGTCTTGGGCACATGGATTGCTGGTTTCCATTCCACACCTCCTATCCAAGGATTCATCACCTTGAAAAAAAAAAAGAAAATGAGGGAGTGGGGGGATAACAGATGCCTAATGTTACCTTATTCCTCTTTGCTGGTACATCGCTGATGCTAGTCAAAGCACGCGAATCGAACAAACTTGTGCTCTGGAAGTTCTCAGCACACTGACCAAAAGTATGATAAAGAATAGCCACGCAGGCTTCCCTGTATACAGATGACGATATATCGGATATATGTAATGCCAGTGCTAACATCTTTAGCAACCATGCCCTCTGAAAATAAACAAATCAAGGTTTTAACAGAATGAAAAATACCAACATAGCTAAATATGGCAGGAGACCATCAAAAGCAATAGCAGCCTAAAAACAGCCATGCACCTCAATTTTGCTGTTCAAATGCAATTTATAAATAGCAGAATTTCAATGTTTCGAATATGCAATCATGTATGACTGGAGCACTGTTACTACTGTGCCGATCCAATTGTAACCCCAGTAGTAACTGCTGTGCCATTTATCAAGGATAATTCAATATAAGGTTCATTTTACAATAGATTGGCATCATAAAACATTAGCAAAGGTTACATCACACTTGCACTTCTATTAATTTCTGAGTGTCCTAAGTAATTAAAATTTTGACGAAAGAAGAAATCTCAATGCATACCTCATGGAGCATGCTGATACGAAGAGATTGGTTACTGTTCCTTTTCGGGAGCGGTGTCACTCCGATGGTTCCAACATGCTGACATTAGTGGGCAAGGAAAATATGAGTTCTAACTAAATGTTGTTATAATGATGCAAAAGAACAGACAAGAAATTAAACCTTAGAAAAGAACTGGTACTTCTTTGTACTCAGGAGATCCATAACAGGCCCACAAGTTAAAGGATCAAGACATAACTCGTAGAGAAGCTGAATTAAGATGGAAAAAATCCAATTATAACATAAAAATAAGATGAAAAATCTCACATCTGACTACTAAGCCAAAAAAATCAAACCTGAAAACTGAATTCGTGCAGTAAGGCATTTATCTCTGGCTTTGTCGCTTTTTCAAGATTTTCAAGGATTATCTTCAAACAACTGAGATATAACGAGATGAGTTCAATTGAATTAATAAAATATATCACTACACAATAAAGGCAGAGTCTAGAGTTAACCTGTAGTGGGATTTTGGTTTTAGAACTGTTTGCTCAATGGATCCATTGACATCAAATCCCAAGAGCAAATGTGTAATGTTTGGAGCTGGACGACAAATATTGTCAACAAGCAACTGCATATATATAATTGATTAGCATAATTAAAACACAGCCCGTCAAATGGATCTCCAAGGTCAAAGGAAATACAAATCACAACCTGCAGTATTAGAACTCCAACATCATCTTTCGTGTCTTCGATGACCTGAAAATCATCAAACCGGAACTCCAAGCAAGCAGCATAATCTTCTATTACCATTTTTCCAACATCAGCTTTCAAAAGCAACTGTGCCAAACCAACTATTCTAGAACTGCCGTAAAATAAACAAACCGTAAGAACACAAATAAGCAAACTAGCACACTACAATTTGTTACAGAAATTTCACATATGGAATTAAAAGCAGACATTTAATAGCAGAGTGGCAGCACAAAGGAAAAACATAAGTAATTTGAATTTACCTCAGGATGGTCATAATTTTGATAGAACGCTGTTGAATTTGGGGAAGATAATCATATCGTACAAACTCTAGCAATGCTACAATCTGTCTATGACTTTGAGCTAATATAACATCCAATGGCTGCATAATCCCAAATGAAAGCAGAAAAACAGTTAGATGAAGTAACGACCAGGCAAACCCCACAGTTGAGATAGACGAAATGCAAAACCTGGTAGAGTGGCCGAAAAACATCAGCAACAGCCAGATCTCTCTCCATGACAAGAATAAATATTTCAAGAGATAGATGGACAGCTTTCTCAAAATGATACCGTATGTTTGGGTAGTTCGCTCCTTGATAAGAGAGTCAACACCCACTAATATGATGTTCATAATATTCCGGAAAGCAACTTTCCCACTCATGAATCCTGAGTCAAAATTCCACAACCACAAATTATAAATAATGTACAAATAGAGGTGCAATAGAAGTCTATGCAAAACTTTAGTATCTTTAAACAGACATACATACATGGGAAAAAAAAATATGCCACAGAGCAAAAGGCAAACAAGCAAGCACTTATCCACCTAAGCAAAGCATATTAATTCAGGTGATCTGAAGGACATAAACATATAATTCTCTGCTAAAGATAAAGAAAAGCTTTTTAAAACAAGAACATCACCATATATATTGTGATTTGTGAACATGAAATATCAAATCAGTTAGTACATTCTAGAAAGAACAATTATTTTTTAGCTCATACTACTGCTATATAGGAAGTATACGTGGAAAGAAATCTCACAGCTCACTATTTGACCGGTGACCCTAGTTCGTGTTCTCTGGCCTACAGTTCTGAATACAGCAGACAATATGTATTTGCCTATGTTTGTTAGCAATATTCATACATAATTCTAACCATAGCACATAGCTCCACCTCTACTATGTGATCCTGAAAACATGCTAAATGCCCTGTCAACACTAGCTGAGAAATATTATAGGCACGTCAAGGAGGGAATCTTCCTTCAGTAAGGAGTGTGCAACATTTGCAATGAAAAGTGTTCCAATGGCAACATGATTTTAAATCAACTTCCAAGTAGTATAATAATCCCAGGACTGAGCATCAGTAATATGTTATCAATTAAGGCATCTCAAAATCAGTACATGAACATACTTTGAGTAGTTCTAGCAGAGGGAGCTGTCTCTCGATAGAGGAAGGAGCTAATGTGTTCACAGAAGCATAAAATATCATCATCCTTTATGTCATACATGCTCAAAACCCTGTATAAACAATAGTCAATTAGTTACCAAGTGGACTGCTGCATTTTACGCAAAAATGTCTCAGGGATTAGTAGATCAAAAAAGAAGCTATCCTGGTATAAGGGCGTATTTGCATCATCAGGGTTCACATTGCATGGTTCCCCATCCAAAAAATAGATAAGCAATTAGATTTTCAAACAAAAAATCATTCTACTCACATGCGGAATGCTCCAAGCAGGCAAGTGCGAGGCTCCCATTTTTCCAGGGGGTCAGCATAAGCTCTTTGAGGAAAAGGACCAAAGACATCCTCATAAACAAACTTAAAGATACCCATGAACCTGTAGAAAAAGTATGAACCTGTTAGAAAAAGTATCTTACTCTCAAAGATGTTGAAGGTGAGGATATGAAACAAAAAATCAGTTAATTAAAAGTATGCACCTCCGGCCTTTGTCACTTATGTTTCTTTCTTCTACAATAAGTGCATTGATCAATCTGAGGAAAGATATGGTTGAGGGGTAACTCTCCCTCCTCGCTTCTACTTCATTCAACTCAAACCTCATATCATAGACCTACACCAACATAGAATGATTAGATATTGTATAGTTTTCTCGAATAGATTAGAGATTATAGTAGTATTTTTCATATGAATATTAGTAGACCTTATGTTAGATTCCGCTGATAGTTGATTTTACACCAAAGATCAAACAAAAGAAAGCTGACCACCTATCATTAAGGGTTTGGCCAGAATAGATTGAAGTATTCCGTGTATATTTATTGACTCATAGGTCGAACGAAAATAAATGAGAAACGAATTGGGTTGCAACTTCAACAATCTTTAGTTTTTGTTTTCCAATGCATCAGATATTCAGATGACAGGCACCAAATCCTCCGATAGAGGAAGCTGTAGTTGCTTTAAGACCTAAAGAAACAGCCTTGCTTCACATAAACTAAGTGTTTTGTTAGTTTTTTCATCAAAAACGAACACTAAGGACAAAAGACAACTAGTAAAATGCATAATGGTCTGAATTTTTTATTTTAACCTTATTCAATTATTAGTTTATAATAACCCACCTAAAAAAACATTTGCAAATCTAACCCTTCTGGCCATACCAAGTAGCTGACATGGCACCGGGGTTGTCACGCTGAAGCCTTTGACACGAACGCGACAGCGCTATCGCACCAGTCCGCATGGTGTGGCAGCTGCAGTTAAAACGCTTCTCTCCACGCGCTGCTCGTCTTCCACTCCATCTCTTTTTCCTCCTGCTATTAACATGGCTCGCCCATGCGTGGTTCAGGAGGAAAAGAGAGACAGATGGATGAAGACAAGCGGCACATCGTTTTTTTTAACTGTGGCTGCCACGCCAAGCAGACTGGCACGATAGCGCTACCGCTCCAACACGTTCAGCACAAGCCTTGCACCATGTCACCCAGTTGCACCAGCGTGGCAACATTGCTGTGCTGATGCATGCGGCGCGGCAGCATGGTCCTGTCGCGCCGCGACGCTTGGTGCTGCCAAAAGAGTTAGATTTGCAAATATATTTTTTTAGTGGGTTATTTTTAAAATATTATTTTAAAATAAGATTACAAAAAATCGCTCCCTCTCAGGTGCAAAAACAGAGATCAAAGACTCTGTCCTCACTTTGATATTGTTTCCACATTGAGGGGGTCGAAGGCATCAACCCTTGATCCAGGAACGTCGTCCCTGACCCAGGTACGCGGGGTCATTTTCGACCCTGCCATGTAAAAACCTCTCGTGAGTAGCGTATCACATTCCTCGACCCTGTCGACTAGGAAACTTTGTGACTATGCTCCAGGGTATGAACAAGCTTTAATTGCTGCTTCCATTGCATCATTCAAGCGATGGGTACCAAGCCTTTCCTTAGAAGAAGCTGACCAGTTAAGAACCAGAACTTGCACTACCTAACCTAAGTGCTTGCTAGTTGTCATAAATAATTGGCATTCTAAGAAAGTTGTGGTTTTAGAGATTAGGTATTAAGGCAACCAAAACAAGAGAGAACAAGGGAATAAACATCAAATAGTAAAATCATATAAACTGAGAAATAGTTGAGTCCCAACTATAAAATATAAACCACAATCAAACATAGTAGCGTCCAGATGAGAGCACTAAGGGTAAGGGAAATGATAAACTAGAGACTTAGATGCAAGGTTAAGAGCTATATGAAATACTAAATGTGTTATTATTGAATATTATTCACAGATTCATTGTTTGTCACAACAGAAAAAAAAAACTCTGCATACGAGGTTAATTTTCCTAATTCATTGTACTTAATAAAAAATATGTGAAAAAAGAACAAAATAGGATTTTTTTATACTCCGTCCGATCACAAAATAGTGTCATTTGGGGTGGCATTCAGTCAACATGTTTTAACTTTGACCATAAATGTTGCTTTTAACATATCAGTTTAAATTTTTAAAACAGTATAGCTAGATTTTATCTTGAAAAAAATTCATAATACATTAACATTACAGATTTGATATTACCCATATGTTTTATGTAAGCAATTAGTGGTCAAAGTAATAGGTTGATGGTTGTGTCGAGGCCCAAAACGACACTTTTATGACTAGAGGAATTATGTTGCTTTGCTTGAGGACCAAAAAATGAGTTAGAAAGTAGCCAGTAAAATTAGGAAATTAGTGAAATGGTGAACATTAAGGGCACCTGTGTTGCTGTATGGTGACCTAATGGAGCCGTAACCACCGGAAGATCATATTGCTCAAGATAATTCCAAATAGCATCTTTTAGTAGGGGTGACACTTTGATAAATGCAGTTATTGAATTTCGCAAAGCCCCCTGCACATGTTTCAAACACATATTACGAGAAAACATAACCGCGACCTAACTAAAAAAAGAAAGGATGTCAGATGTACAGATGGACTCAAAACATATATGCTTGTACCTTCAAGTACGGAGGCACATTTTCATAGCTGAGAAGCTTGAATAAAGGTTCAATGTCAGGGAACCACTTCTTGCGTTCCATAGGATTCCCATTTTCCACCACCTACATGTTCACAATCTAATGATTTATCTAATCAAGTAGACAATTCAAAGCAACTTCCTTCGAGAAAACAAATCACAACAGCAACAGTAATCACTATGCATGATGAACAAAGCACTTTATGAGACACATAGCGCATCTGGCATAACAAGCTACTTGGTAGTAGTAATTTATGGCCAGTACAGCTGAGGGACCAGAAGCATATTGATTCATTGAAATTTCTACTGAGCTTCCAGAAGCTCGATGCAGCTGTAAGCCTGTAACAGAACCTCTCAAATGGGTTATAAGATAAGCAAGACTGATATGCTGAGACAAAGGCTGATTATATTTTCTCATTTTTCAAAGAAACATGCATAGCTGATGATGTTCAGTCACAACTACAGAATTGAAGTGTAAAAGAGATGCAGCAAAATCATGACATCCACAACATAGGCTACGATGATAAAAAAACTTCAGGATGACGATATAGCCATGGAAAGTGGAGCGTAATGCTAAAGGTAATATATATAGTGATTCCAAATTCATCATCGTCAGAGGTGCAAGTGCAGTTTACTGTGAATAAAGCTGACCAAGATGAACAAAACAAATGAATAAGTGCAAGAAATCTCACACCTTCTGAAGAACAGCTAAATATGCAATAAGTGCCTGTGCATCCCCCTCAGGAAAATCAGGCGGTATGTTTGCAGAAGATTGAATCGATTTTTTGAACGTCTCCTCATAGATAGATAAGCAATCAAACAAAGTGCTCCAACCCACTGAACGATAAGTTTTTCCTTGGAGAAGCTCATAGACTTTGGCAGCACCAACTTCGGTGGAAGCCTGACAAAATTGTTCAGTCAGCGCAAACAATGGAAAACTGAACAGAGCAGTAACCATAATGCATACCAAAGTACTGAGAAGTCCAAGGAAGGCCACAAGAGTTTGTGTGTTGGTGTGGTCTTCTCCTGCATATATAACAAAGGTCCACAGTTCATCATTTCCATTCCCTAGCTCAGGCTCTTTCTGAAGACAACACACAAAAAAAAAACAAATGTTATTGCTATGTAAACTTCTCAAACCAAAACACAGAAAAAAAGGAACATTCGAGAGATCATACAAAATATCATGCCTTATTGAGAACGATGGACATACAGTTTTGCACATATAGTAGACTGAAAAAGACTAATCAAATAGATGTGTTCAATAGAAATGCAGTAACCTTACTAGCATCTAATGTGCTTTCAAAATATTATTACTGCTTCATGTACATTTGTAAGATCAAATCACGGGGTTCGAAGTGATGCCGAGAAAATATTTAAATTCCACAAATGAAAATGCATGATCATGCTTCTGATGGTCACAGATGGAAGCAATTACTAGACTAGAGAGAAAATTTTAACCTTGAATCGGAAACAAGTCAAGAGTCTACAAAACAGTCAAACTAAACGTTGCATTATACTACAAAGGTCAACAGTAGTTGAAATAGATGCATCAATTACATTTCATCACATGTCATCGTGGCATAGTGTGTCTGACTGCCTCGAGGGTATCCAACTCAGTAAAAGAAATATTGGTCGTGAGAAAGAGAAACAACAATCGAGCTTGGACACATGTTGCTAGAATCTGACTCGGACTCAAGTTCACAAACCGGCAAAAAGAAAAATGAACACTGGTGTCCTAGTAGCATTTGATAGTCATTCAATTTATCATTGATATAGGCCCTAGAATGGTATTTCGAAAGGTTTTTTACATCCCAAAATGACTCCTATGAGTGCAGAATGTTGTGTGCACATGCAAAAAGTTTTTTTTTAAAAAAAAGTCCACTTTGCCCAGGACACAGAGAAGCAAAAAGACAGCAATGCAGGAATAATCATGATGCATCATTTGATTTCTACTTTTACTTTGCAACAATGCATTTGCATCTATTACCCAGGAAGAACTAGCACTAGCTATTACCAAGTGGTCACACAAGATGACATAAATATATTATTATAAAAAAAGACAAGATTAACAAGGACACTAGACCCATGTCAAGCTAAATCATACATGTTTTCAGGTCCACAGATTTGATTCGACTATATAAATGACAGAAGCATTACCTGATAGATTTCTCTAACTAGTTCCAGCAGGGATACAAAAGGCTCCTTAGTAGGCTGATCAACTTGTTCCCCATTTCTACCAAGATCTTCCCGATGACCCCGCGGTGGCCCATATGGACTGAGGGCAGTCATTGCTTTCTCCTTAATTTCCTTTATCTGTCAAGAAGATAATATTATCGATTTTGCACACAGAATGAAGAAAGATACTTGCATGTTATCCCCATCATAGGACACTAATCATATAGTGACCACCAGAGGTTACAAGACAGGAAAATGGATACTCCCTCCATGTTTAAATATATGACACCACTGACTTTCGCACATGACATTTGACCATTTGTCTTTTAGGAAAAAAAAAACTATGTAAGTATTATTTATTTTGTTGTGACTTGTTATATCATTAAAGATACTGCCAGCATGACTTATATTCTTGCATATTTGCAATAAATATTTCAATAAGACGAATGGTCAAAGCTTGCGTGAAGAAGTCAATAGTGTAATATATGTTTACAAATGGAGGGAGTATTCTACTAGGGGGTTTTTTTTCTCAAACAAGAGTATTCTACTAGGTTACTATATGCTTCAATGAAGTACTCCTCTAACCTTATCTCTAGAAGTAGGGTGGGAAATAAAGCACATCATTAGCTTGTGAGTGTAGCCAGTGTACATGTAGACAATGTCCTCATCATCATTCTGCATTAGATGAGAAGAAATAATGATAAGCAAGAAAAAACACTGTACTATATTATCTTCTTGGAAACAAACTTTGACCACTAAGGCATTAATACATGAGAATTATCAAGACTGGCCACAAGAAATACTAACACCTCTTTCAGTGGAGCCAATCTATGATTCTACATATATCAGTGGACAAGCTTTGATAGCGGACGTAAATACAATAGTAGCATGATCAAATTCAACAGCAATTACAAATGAGCATGTTTTGTTGCCATTACAAAGAGTCAGGATGCAATACAACAACAACAACAATAACAACAAAGCCTTTAAGTCCCAAACAAGTTAGGGTAGGCTAGAGTTGAAACCCAGCAGAAGCAATCAAGGTTCAGGCACGTGAATAGCTGTTTTCCAAGCACTCCTATCTAAGGCTAAGTCTTTGGGTATATTCCATCATTTCAAGTCTCCTTTTATTGCCTCTACCCAAGTCAACTTCGGTCTTCCTCTGCCTCTCTTCACGTTACTATCCTGGCTTAGGATTCCACTACGCACCGGTGCCTCTGGAGGTCTCCGTTGGACATGTCCAAACCATCTCAACCGGTGTTGGACAAGCTTTTCTTCAATTGGTGCTACCCCTAATCTATCACGTATATCATCGTTCCGAACTCGATCCCTTCTTGTATGACCGCAAATCCAACGCAACATACGCATTTCCGCGACACTTATCTGTTGAACATGTCATCTTTCGTAGGCCAACATTCTGCACCATACAACATAGCAGGTCTAATCGCCGTCCTATAAAACTTGCCTTTTAGCTTCTGTGGTACCCTTTTGTCACATAGGACACCAGATGCTTGGCGCCACTTCATCCACCCTGCTTTGATTCTATGGCTAACATCTTCATCAATATCTCCGTCTCTCTGTAGCATTGATCCTAAATATCGAAAGGTATCCTTCCTGAAACAATTTTTTGGTTGGTTGGTTGGGTCACCCTGCCGGCCTGCCCTATGGAGATGTTAGGTTGGCTGCACCAAGACGAGACACATAATACATGGAAACAAGGCATTACCATGGTGTTCATTTACAAAAGGATACTCCTAGCCTACCTTATCTGCTTTAAGATATACTAATATCACATAATATGCACTAATCATGTGTTAGCTGAACCTGCTCCCCATATAACTATATAAGGCCGACTTGCACGGTTCCCATGGGCTTGGATATCAAGAGAGCAAGGATTTCAAATTGAGGAAAGATTATGAAAAGGAATGAAGCTAGAAATGGAACCAACAGAAGTCAACTAACGGGGGGGGGGGCGCCAGTGCCGGAGGCTCCCACATGAGTGGGGTCTGGGGAAGGAAAAAACCGAGGCAAGCCTTCCCCCCGCAAAATCTGCGGAGAGGCTACTTCGAACCCACGACCTGGTGCCTTAGTGAGACAGCTCTCACCACTGCACCACCAGGCCTGCCCTTCAACAGAAGTCAACTAGATAAAGGGATTTTTTTAATTTGCTTCTAGTATGTCACAATGCAAATCAAACTAATACAATTGGTAGAGACAACAGATTAACATGACAAACAAAGGGGAAACATAAAGAGAAATTTACTGGGGCAAGATTATGCAAACACATTAGAATATAATATGTGGAGGACACGAAACATTTCAATTTTTTAAAAAAAATATTTGCACAACCCTTAGGACCATGGTTAACTGGACAAGTGGACATACAGTGGAATAAGACTGCATTGAAATCCAGATTTGGTATAAGACTGCATTGAAACCCAGATTTGCTATACCTGGTATGCAGCTGTTTTCAAAACTTGCTCCCGCAAAAACTCAAAAGAATTTTGACGACAGATAGTTTCCAGACATGACCAAATATCTGACATTTCTCTTGAATTACTTCGATCTTGAGTTAGCATCAAATGAACAGACCACGCAAGTCTCACAACACCAACAAACCCTTCAATAGTCGAATTGTTACATGTCCTCGTCACCTAAAAGAAATCATAGATTGCAATGATAAAACATTTGTATGTTCAATCAAAGTATAAACAGTGATCAGTGAAGATGCACATATCAAAGCTTACAAGTTCATGAAATTCGCGTCTAAATGAGGAATCAGACGATGACAATGATGCTTTCTCAAGAGTACTTAGGGCATCAGAAATAAAAGTTGCCACAAGAGAGAACAGAACTCCATAGGTGATCTGCAATGATAGAGTTAGTAACTTTTTGTAACAACATAGCATTATACAGATGCACACAAACAACATGTCAACAACCATCATGCCATTCCAAAGTAATTGGTTCAAACTTCAAACCTGGAGCTCCACACTACTATTTTGATTTGCTTCAGCTGCACAGTCTTTCAATATTGAAAATACATCCTTAACCTCTCTGGGGCCTAAATGAAATTGCATAAAGCATTAGTCCTTGCTTCCCATAAATTGACATGTCCAAAAGGTTATACAAGCACAGCACGAAGGCTCATGCCAATGAATGATTAACACCACCTGGTAAGCGCTAGGAAAAAAAATGTTTAATTTGATAAGAGGCAATTTAAAATAAGTTTTAACTTACTCATTAGTTTAATAAGTGCAGAAAGAGCGAGGCAGTGGCTCAAACTTAATCTCTCTCTTGAGACAATTGCCCTTCTTTCCACAAGAGCCCCTCTGAAATCAAGCACATAACGCTCAGAGCTTGGTTGGCCAATTCCAGCTGGTTCTTCCCGGTTCAGCTCCTTTTATGGAAAGTCAAATATACCTCAATCATCATTTCTCACAAAGAAAAAGAACTAAACCTTTGAAGGTGCATTTTTAAAATGATTTTTAAGCTGTACTAGTTGCTAAGAAGTAGCTGGAATTAACTAGCTTTGGATATACCTGCGAAAAAAAATAATAAACAGTTGACCAGGGAGAAGCCAGCACAAACCAACATAAGCCCACCTAGCTTAGTGCAGAAGATCAACCCCTGCCCTTGTACACTATTTTACATGTTGTTAAGCCATTAAACTTGAGCCCAAAGGAACCATTCTTTGAGTGCTGAGTTTACAGGACGTGGCCTTAACATCACCATGATTGTTTTTCAAAAATGTGTCCAATTCAATTTGTTGAACAAAAATGAAAAGGCATGCAAATGGTGTATTCAAGTTTCATCAGGTCCAACCTTTACAAGGGCAATTATCCGTTGCCGAAGACCATCATTAAATAAAGGCTGTATTTGCTCCTCGATTTCAGACATCAGATCAGCATCAAGACCTTGGTCAAGTGCAACAGACTACAAAGGTCATGAAAAAAACATCAAAATCATCCTTCAAGAAAAGTTATTCCAAAATTAGAATGAAAATGATTAGTATATTACTCGCAACAGAATGTACAGAGCGGTTATAAGATCCCTTCTCTCCATGTACCATAGGCCAGCTGCAAGTCTATATATTTCCAATGTCTCTCGACCATACAAAACCCACTGAAAAATCACCACATGGATGCATGTAAGATGGTCAAATAACAGTTCAAACTTGGCTAATAACAATAGAGCAATTAACTAGAATTCTGCAAATCATACCTCTCTGTTAGCATCAACTAGCAAACGAACACACTCAATCTCATTAAGATTGAGTTCATCACTTAACTTAAGCGCCTGAAAAACATATAGATACAAATTTGAAGTCTTGAGAAAAGCAAAAGTGAAACTGCTAAATACTGCTATCATAAATCAAAGGCATAAGTAGATCAATAGACAAAAATACAGGTCATGCTCTCATGGGGATTCGTAGAGACAAATAAAAAGACAAGTTGTGCCTCACAGGGATTCATAATTATTAAGAGCACGTGGTAAAGATTTGCGGGTGCAACCACAGGTAAGAATCCAGCTAGCACAGTAGAGTAAAGAATATATTGCACTCGTTTTTATCACCGATATATCATGCGATATACTTTTGTTGTACAACTTTAAGCGTATGATGTGAAAAGATAAAAGCCTACAGGAAAAGGTGGTAGCTTGAGCATTGCTCTCCACTTAATAACAGTAATAATGTTGCAACAGGCCAGGAATCTATAAGCATGTTCATACTTTTACTACCCGTACCCGGTGTCCAAGTTAGCAACATCCTAGCATTTAATTAGCAAGGCATTGATGTGATAAACACACTATCTTCTCAATCCTTTGAGAAAAAAGAGTCATCAAGTGTTAGACTGTCAAATATGGTATTAATCCATCGTATTAAGCCCAGTGCTACCAAATACCAAAAGCCAACCTTGTCCACAGAACATTGTAGTAGAAGCCACATTCCACTATCATCTCCACTCCCCAAAAGCCAAAAAAAATAGCAGACACCAAAGTCCCAAGCAAATTGTGGTATGGATGTATGATAGAATTGAAACTCAGGTTAAGCTGTTAAGGTATAATAGTCAAGGGTATTAGTGTAATCTCCTAGTCTAGGGTTTCTCTCTTGTGTCTTGCCATTGGGCCTCAATACGACCATCCAATTGACCAATTCAGTATCCCTTATTCGTAACATGAGCCACTATCCAGAAGACACTAATCCACCATAACATAAAATCCTGGCACTCATCCATTCCAAAATGTAGGTCATTTTAGTCTTGGTCCAAGTCAATCATATCTGAATTGTACCAAGTTTACAGAAAAATATACTAATGTCTACAAAAACAAATAAATAAATGCTATCAAGACATAGTTCATGCTGAATTTGACAAAAGTAATTTAGTGTTGTAAATGTTAGTGCATTTTCTGCACCCTTGATCAAAGTTAAAGAAGTTTGACTTAAGAGAAAACTAAAACAACCTCCACTTCAAAATGGAGGGAGAATAAGGGCCTGTTTGGATCACCTCGGAACTAGTTCGTAGAACTACTTGCTAGGTGACTGAAGTAGTTTAGCTGATAAAGTTTAGCCCAGTGCTATTTGGAATTTTGGATACATGGACTAATAGCTACTAGTCCTCTCTAGTGGACGTATGGACTCAACTTTAGTCTACCTGTTAGTCCAACTTGTTTGGATGGCCTAGGACTAAACTTTAGTGGTATCCATACAGGCCCTAACATAAGGAAAACAAACTTTACAAATGATACAGTTCAATACCATGATGTTCAATGCCAGACTACACAGAAAACAAATTACTAAGTAAAATATAGCTCATCTCAACAGAAGTCAGAAGTCATAGGGTTTACAAATGATAGTTACTTTTTTTTAGTTCTCTATCAGAGACTAGTTCGACAAACAGGTTTGCACCGTGATGTACTAGCTAAAGGATAAAGCAGCATACTCATTCCAGAGCTCTAATCAAGAGAACAAGCATTCAATGCGACCTTATCTTAGACAGCATAATCAAGCGACACTAGCTAAATGACTGTACACTACACTAAGTAATTGGGAAGGATGAAGGGAGCTTACAGTCTGCACGTCGGTGTCATCAAGAGTGATGGGCGGCATGCCTGGGAGCCGCACCTCTTTGCTCTCCACCTGAGTCCGATCAGACGCCTTGGGCCCCTGTCCACACACGCCAAAAACCCAGTCTAATCAAACCGAATTCTAAGGCAGCCCTAACAAATCCTATAGTACAATCAAGCGAATGTCCAGAATAGGGGGTGCACCGGATAGGAGAGTAGCGTGCGGAACGCGGGGGCGGCGTCACGGACGGCGTGGAGGAGCTCCACGCGCTGCGCCGGCGACGGCGCCGCGGAGCCCAGCAGCGCCGCCTCGATGACAGAGAGGAGCTCGCGCGGCGGAAGCGGCGCCATCGCCGGAGAACAACCCCGGTCTCCAGCCGGAACCCTAGGAGGAGTCGGCGGAATGGGAGGGTACGGAAGGGATTCAAAACCCTAGTGGGCGAGCACGGGGCGGGCGGGCTTCTGGGTTTTGGGGGGGGCTCAGGGAAACCCCGGCGGAGTCCGCAGTAGGCTGTTCATCGAGGCAGACGAGAGACGAGCGCGGTCGCGTCGCAAAGACGCGCCGGCGGGCTGTGGCATCTCCGCATCTGGGCCGTTCAGAAGTTTGGAAGGTTGGCCTGTTGGACACGCGCGGTCCAAAACGCGCTAATACCTTCCTTTTTAGCTAATAAAACGATTCCCTAATTTACCTTTTTTGAAAAATAATATAATAATATAATACCTCTAATACTTTTAAATAACTCCGTAAAATAAACTTTGGCAAATTTCTCCTTCAGCCAGTAAATACGTCATTGCCATTTGCCTCGATCTCTCTCGATAAATACACATATAGTTCATCATAAATAATATCTAGATCTCTCTTGATCGAGAGATCTCGATGAATGGCGATCGTAAATAAAGTGTTGGTGTTTCGGACTAGGGGTCCTTAACCAACGAGTGAATTTATGCTGCGTGCCCCTAATCCCCGATGGTGATGCAAAGAGACACAAGGTTTATATTGGTTCGGGCAATCAACGCCCTACGTCTAGTCTGAGAGATCAATCTTGTATTCCTTGCACCGGAGTGCTCGTAGTAGGGGGTTACAAGCTAGGTAAGAGAGGGAGCTAGCCCCAGGTCTCGGCCGGGGGTGGTGCGGGCTGCTTGAGGTGTTGTTCTCAAGCAGCGTAGAAGTGTGTGGTTCTATTGGTGAGTTCCTCTTTCTGCTCGTCGTTCTCCTCTCCCCTAGAAATGGCCCCGGCCCCTCCCTTTTATACTCTAAGGGAGAACCAGGACGTACATATGTTGCTACATAGCGTCCGATAAGTGGGGATGGCGTGTCCGAGCCCTGTAGCCGGCCACTGTTGTGGTATGGTCGATGGAGTGGCCCCGTCCTTGTCGTGCAGAAGTGACGCGTCGGTCATACTTGATCTTGTACGTCGTGGGGCTCCAGTACAGCTTGAGGCAGGGCATGGCGGGCGACGTGCCGGTCATCGTGCGATGACATCGTAGGGGGCCGAGGCTCTGCAGATGCCGAGGCCGAGCCATCGTGGGGGCTCGACGGACATGGATCCCCAGGCTGCCGAGCCCCTGAAGCAAACTGCCGAGGCTTTAGAGGGAATTATTGGTCCTGGGTACCGATTCCGAGGCCACAGTATCCCGGTCGTGGCTCCCCACGCCGCGTTGTTCTCAGAGCAGGAGTTGGCAGCACAGTGAGGCATGGGCGTCAACCATGTGCATAGCGGTGGGTACAGTGGCGGGTAACCCCTATCCAGTCCCGCCCCCCGTCCCGTCGGCCATTCCGCTGTACTGTGCCGAGCATGCGGCCGATGTCAGTGGCAGCAGTTGGCTGAGTTAATGCGACGCGACGTTTGGTCAGAGGGACAGGTGAAGGAAGAGGCAGCGGAGTGTTGCCGAGCCCGCCTCGCGCGAGGCGGAGGGTCGGCGACCCAGCCGAGGCCTGCGACGAGAGGGGGTCGGCCGAGGCCTTCGGTGGGGGATCGCCCGAGGCCAGCGGTGAGGGGGCCTCGAGCGATACGGAGAATTGGCCGAGGCCTTTGGTGAGAGGTCGCCCGAGGCCAGCGATTGTTAGCTGGTTTCGATCTTTACGAAGTCTAAGCAGTCGTTTTTTGGTTCTTGCTTAGGGTACCCCTTCTCGCGGTATCCGACAGTAGCCCTCGAGTCTTGGGGGGAGTGGAGGCACTCCCCCTGAGGTTTTGACGAGAACTGACTCTTGATAGTTCTTGTCGGGATGATGTTTCGAACTCAGGGCTTCGGTGGGTGCGCGCGAGCGCACCCGCCGGGTGTAGCCCCCGAGGCCCTGGAAGAGTGATTTCACTTCTTCTGGGGCTTTCGTCTCTTTCGAGTGAGGGGTTTTCATTGTGTTTGCCGAGCCCGTGGATGCGAGTTCGGATCGCTGGGCCTCGACGATGCTGCGGGAAGAGCCCCTTAGCCTCTGCCTGGAGCGAGAGGGCCGTCAGGGGTTCCCTCGGCTTTTTGTACGACCCTTGCGCTTCCTTTTCGCTCGGAAGGAGGGGTGGAAGATGCCATGCTACCCTCGGTGGGCGCGAGTGATGGCATTTTCGGTGAGCTGTTATCGGGTAAGTCCGAGTGGAGGTTCGTACCCCGTTTGCTGGGGGTCGGCTAGCGGTCCGGAGACGCGCTCCAAGAGTATCGGAGGGTTTCTCTAGTGGGTGCCGAGGCCGTTCGCTGGGTCTCGGTGGCTCGATGGCTCAGTGCCTCCCTACGGTGGGATCCCATTTGGAGACCTCCCTGCCGGTCTCGGACACGACACAGGGCGTCCCAAGCGTTTGCTTGGGCCTCAGCCTCGTACAGGCTCGCCCGTAGTCGCTCCTGACTTTGTTGCCCTAGGGCGGCTATCGAAACCCCTAAGGGCCCAGCCTTTGAACCCCTGGACCGTAACGGGCTTGGGTCGCTTGCCTTTATCTTGGGTGCAGGAAGAGCCCCTGAGCCTCTGCATAGAGCGAGAGGGCGGTCAGGGGTCCTTTCAACTTTTTTGTCCATCCCCCGTACGTCCTTTTTGCTCGGACGGGGGGTTGTTTGCCGAGCCCACTTGTGTGTGAGCCTGAGCCGCTGGGTCTCGGCAAAGTTGCAGGAGGAGCCCCCAAGTCTCTCGCACGGAGCGAGAGAGCGGTCAAAGGTCCCCCTGGCTTTTGGTTCGCCCCTCGCGCATGAGGGTTTGTCTGCCGAGCCCCCCTTGGGTGCGAGCCTAGGTTGCGGGGTCTCGGCGTCTTTGCAGAAGGAGCTCCCTAGCCTCTGCACGGAGCAAGAGGGCCGTCAGGAGTTCTTCTGGCTTTTCGAACGACCCTCGCGCTTCCTTTTCGCTCGGAAGGAGGGTTTGTTTTGCCGAGCCCCCCTCGTGCATGAGCTTAAGTTGCTGGGCCTCAGCAAAGTTTTGCAGGAAGAGTCCCTTAGCCTCTGCGCGGAGCAAGAGGGCCGTCAGGGGTTCTCCTGACTTTTTGTTCGACCCTCGCGCTTCCTTTTCGCTCAGAAGGAGGGGTGGAATGTGCCATGCTACCCTCGGTGGGCGCGAGCGATGACATTTCCGGTGAGCTATTATCGGGTAAGTTCGAGTGGAGGCCCGTACCCCGTTCGCTGGGGGTCGGCTAGCGGTCCGAAGACGCGCTCCAAGAGTACCGGAGGGTTTCTCTAGTGGGTGCCGAGGCCGTTCGCTGGGCCTCGGTGGCTCGGTGCCTCCCTACGGTGGGATCCCATTCGGAGACCTCCCTGCCAGTCTTGGACGCGACACAGGGCGTCCCAAGCGTTTCGCTTGCTTGGGCCTCGGCCTCGTATAGGCTCGCCCATGGTCGCCCCTGACTCTGTTGCCCTGGGGCGGCCATCAAAACCCCTAAGGGTCCGGCCTTCGAACCCCTGGACCGTAGTGGGCTCGGTGCCCAGTTCCTTTGCCTGAAAGGAATCGGGTGGGGGTTATTTCTCTCCCTACGGCTAACAACAGCAGGCGCGTCTTTTAAGGTGGCTTTTTCGGGGAGGCGAAATGGCGCCTGCTGCTGCTGTGGTTGGACGCGACGTGGTGTCAGCCGACGGGACGTAACCGTACGCGCAATTAATGAGGGAGTGGGCGTGTGGGCGGTAAGACCGGATCTGGATAACCGCAGTGAATTTTTTGGGGGTAACTTCCCCGATTTCGTCGCCCACGATTTGCTCCCTTCCCTGCATAAATACGAAACGAGCCTCGCCCCTTCTCCCCTTACCTTGCCTGTGTCTGCCTTTGCTGCCTTCTAGCTATTGCTAAAGAAAAACAGAGAGCACCGGGAAGAAGGGAGAAAGGGGGGAGTGAGAGGCAGAAAGCGAGCCTTACCACGGTAGTCGCGACCTCCATCGCACGCATGGCCAACGTCGTGGTCCTCCCGGCGGACCCATGGGATCGGTCTGACGTGACCATGGGAGTGCTGCAGTCGCTCGTCGATGTCGGTCTCCTCCGCCCGATCACTGATCCTAGCAGGCCGGAGTGGATGGCTCCGGGAGGCGAACCAGAGCCGAGGCCTCGCGACGGCTACGTCGTGAGCTTCGTGTCCTTCCACGAGCGTGGTTTCGGCCTTCCGGCGGATCGGTTCATGCGGGCGCTCCCGCATTACTATGGCGTGGAGCTCCACAACTTCAACCCCAACTCTATTGCGCAGGCGGCCACCTTCGTCGCCGTCTACGAGGGGTACCTGGGAATCCCTTCCCATTGGGAGCTATGGCTTCACCTGTTTCGGGCGACGCATACCACCAGGCCGACGGGTATGACGGGCATGAGGAAGGCGACGAGGACCGGTGGCTGCACTCTCCAAGTGCGTTAGGACTGGCTGAACCTCTACGTCCTAGCCCAACTTACGTCGTCCAATCATCGCTGGTACTCCAGCTAGTTTTACCTCCACAACGACGACGGCAGGCTTCCTCCTTATACTGGGAGGGTAGTGGAGGTTCAGCCGGAGCACTGACGGTATGGCGTCCCAAGCGAGGAGCAACACAGGCTACGGCCACTACTGAAGGCGCTAGAGAGGCTGCATGATCATGGCCTTACGGCGGCAATGGCGATGGCGGTCTTCCATCGCCGGAGAGTGCTGCCGCTGATGGCGTGGCGGCGACGTTTGTTCGAGATGACGCCGGACGAGCCGATCGATGGCATCTGGATGTCCGCCGCACCCCTCTCCGATGAGGAGGTTCCGCGCCGGGTGAACGAGGCAGTCGAGGGGCGGCAGAAGATCGGCGGCCTGTCCCCGTTCCCGATGCGCCCGACGCCGGGGTACCTTTCCTTAGTGAGTTGTGTGCGGCTGCAGCCTCCGAGGCCTCCTTGTTCCTCTCCTTGGCCTGAGCCCTTATTCATATTCGTTGTTTTTTGCAGGGGATGAGGGACATACGAGCCTCCCCACCGCCCGTCCCTGAAGACGCACAGTGGCGGGCAGCAAACCGGGCGTACGCAGAGGCCTAGAAGAAGAAGAAGGATGCTAAGACGGCAAAACGTAAGAAGAAGATCGTTGAGCGTGATGCTCTGGAAAAGCGTCGCCGGAAGTAGAAGCTCGAGGGTCTCCCAGTGGAGGCGTCTCCGTCGACGTCGGTGGAGGATTTGAGCGGCGACGATGGTGGTGAGGTGGAGTGGGGTCCCCTCGACCGCCTCCCTGACGTCAAGGAGATGGTTCTTGGGGCGTCGGCGGGCGGTTCGGCGTCCCAAGGAGGAGGAGGAGACGGCGACTCGGGGCAAATGAGCGCCCGCCCCGCGGCCGAGGCCGATACGCCCGAGACGAGGGCGTTGGGAAAGCGCGCCGTCAGCCCGCTGGGCTCGACGGCAGAGGTGGAGCAGGCGACTGCGGGGCTAGCTCCACCGAGGGTTGAGCGAGCGCCGGAGTCCGGCGAAGGTCGGCCGGCCTTGGTGGATACGGGGGCCGCGCCACCGCCGCCATTGCAGAGGAGGGACACGGTGAAGAAGCGGTTGGGCATCCGCTCGGGGTGAGTATTTCGCTAGTGAAGTCTTTTAACATCTCCTGCTTTTGTTTTGGTCACGGGTCTGACTGTGTTTTGCCCTCAGCAAGAAGCATCAGGCGGAAGTGCCTGCCTTTGCACCACGCAAGGCGCTCAAGGTGGGCACGGGTTCCATCGCCCCAGGGGTGGTGGAGGTACAGGAGTTGGTCGCCCAAGTAGGGGCTACCCAGGTGGCCGTGGGGCGAGAGGAGGAGGAGGAGCCTACACTCCGTGAGGCCGCAGCACCTGCAGCTGTCGAGGCCACTGTGGGTACGGCCGAGACCCCCTCGGCTGTGGAGGCCACCGAGGGCGAGGGTGAGGTCGAGGCCCCCACGATCGCCGAGGCCCTTCGGACCTCAGGGGCTGAGGTGGTGGAGATCGCGGCGCCCGGGAACTTCGGGGCCAAAGTGGTGGAGGCCGGAGTGAGCGCGGCGAGGGCGGTGGACCTCGAGGTGGAGACGGAGGCGAGGCAAGCCTCAACCCTGCCACTAATTCAGAGCGTGCCTCCGGTACAAGGGAGCGCCCAGGAGGCGGAGGTCCGCCCGATCCCTACCAACAATGCTTCCCGGGGGAAAGGGGTGGCTGATGCCGGGGCGGCCAGTGTCGTGGAACAACCGGCTTCAGCTTCGGGCGAGGGAAGTGCGGCCCTCATGTGAGTGCGGCCTGAGCCGTATGGGTGGGATCACCCGCGCGTCTGGTGGCGGAGCCGGGACGACCCCGAGGGGGAGCCCATCTTTGCACTTGAGGACGCAACCGAGGGGGGTCGCTGGGACACCCTTGAGCAGTACCGCAGCCTGGCGGAGCGGTCGCTGCGGACAGCGCTGTCCGTCGTGGCCAATGACCTGCCCGAGGTTTCACAGGTATGTATCCCCCTTTTCTCGTGTGACGTCGTCTTTCTCCGGGTTTATTCGTAGTGCTCAACTTGTGTTCTGCCTATCTAGGAGCTCGAGGCCCGGTCCTTCGGGAAGTCGTTGTTCCTTCGGTGGGAGAGGGGTGTCTGGGACGAGCTCTGTCGGCAGAGGGAGCTACTCGCCCATGCTAACGAGCTTCTGTCGGTGCGGAGCACGGAGGTGGAGGATCTCCGTCTTCGCTGTGACAACTGGGAGGCTAAGGTGGCCATGGCTCAGGGGCAGGTCACCCCTTTGGTGGCACGGGTCAAGGAGTTGGAGGAGGAACTAGCCCGGGTGGCTGACGAGCGAGACGCCTCCAACTCCCGGGCGGAAGAAGTGAGGGCCACCGCCATAGCCACCGCCGGGTAGCTGGGTGTGGAGCAGCAGGCGCACGAGCTGACGAAAGGTGCCTTGGCAGAGGCCACCAAGACGGCCGAGGCTTCCCAAGGCAAGGCCCTAAAATGGAGGGAAAAGGCCGAGGGTGAGTCCTGTTCCCTTTGTCTCGTTCGTCTTTTCACGTGTTCAACACCTGACTTCTTGTCGCGACGCAGAACTGGAGAAGGAGGCTTCCAGGGCAGCCGAGGCCTCTCGAGTCGAGGTCCAGCACTGGAAGGAGAAGGCCAAGGGTGAGTCCCGCAGGCCTCGCGCCCCCATTTGGCCTGTTTTCTTTGACGCTTAATCCCATTCTACTTGTTTTGGCGCAGGGTTGGATGATGAGGTCTCGTGGTTGACTGAGGCCTCCGTCGCGCTGCAGACAATGCTCGATCGCGAGATTGAGGAGCACGAGGTGCTGCAGAGCATAGCTCGCGCCGTCTGCGAGGCCCTAGAGATGGAGGGGGTTCAATCGGGCAGCTCCCTTAGGAGCCGCCTGACTGCGTTGATTGGCCAAGCACGTCAGTGACTGCAAGAGGCACTACACATAGGCGTCAAACGCGCCCTGGCCGTCGTCTCCTCGCACTACACCAGCGTCGACATCGAAGGTGTCAGTGACGGCTATGTCCTGTCCAAGGATGCCATCGAGGCCGAGGAGGAGCTGACGAAGCTGGAAGCGGCAGTCGAGGGCCCCGGCACGACGTTGGCGAAGCTATTCGAAGAGGTGGTGGTCCCTCTTTCGCCGTCTACCGACGCGGGAGACCCTGCGCCTTGACCTGGGCCGAGGGGGCCATGTAATAAGTTAGATTTATTACTGTATCGTGACGTTTGTGGCCGTCGAGGCCTTTGTGAGGTGCTTGTATATATACGTTTTTTCTAATCGCTTTATTGTATTTCCGAGCCTCTGTCCTCTGTCTCGCCTCCGAACGTATCATCTGTAAAAACTCCCTTGGAGCCTAAGTCGTCCCTCGAGTAAAAGGTGGTGAGGGAGTTGCCGTAGCCCAGAGGCGTAGGTCATTCTCACGGCTCGGCCGGCCTTTTAGCCTTGAGACATACTTTTGGTCCTTAGGTTCTTTACAAATGATCTGTTAGAGCGCGCTAGAGAGAGTTTGGCGTAGGGATTTAACTGAAAATCGATTAAGAAATGGTGTCCGAGACTTAGGGGGGTTCCCCCCTAGCCCCCGAGGGAGGTTCGGCCATGCGGAGGCATGGCCGAGTCTCCCTTGAAGCGTTATCGTAAAGCGTTTTACCTTCTGTTCTGATTTCTAGACAAGTCCTTTTGAAAAAACCCCCTCGGAGCCTAGGTTGCCTCTCGAGTGAAAGGTGGTGAGGGAGTTGCCGTAGCCCGGAGGCGTAGGCTTGTCTCTCAGCTCGGCTAGCCTTTTGCTCTTGAGGCGAACCTCTGGTCCTTAGGTTTTTTTTGTAATCGACTTGTCCTGGTACGGGACAGGTTCCCCTTGATGGGGGTTTCTCGAAAAATTAGAACAACTAAAGATGCTTCTTTAATGTATTTCGAGAAACAAAATATATAATGCTCGGAAATTTAAGGGTAGAAGTGACGTAGCTGTTCTATGTTCTAAGCGTTGGTGAGGACTTCGCCCTTCTCGTTGGCTAACTTGTAGGTCCCGGGCTTCAGTACTTGAGCGACGATGTATGGCCCTTCCTAGGGTGGGGTCAACTTGTGGCGGCCCTTGTTGCTCTGCCTCAGTCTCAACACCAGGTCGCCCACCTTCAGGTCTCGGCTTCGGACGCGTCGGGCTTGGTAGCGTCGTAGGGCTTGCTGGTACCTGGCTGAGTGTAGCAGCGCGACATCTCGGGCTTCCTCCAGTTGGTCGAGGGCGTCTTCGTGGGCAGTGCGGTTGCTTTGCTCGTTGTACGCCTGTAGCCTCGGGGAACCGTATTCTAAGTCAGTGGGGAGGATGGCCTTGGCTCCATAGACCAGGAAGAACGGTGTGAATCCCGTGGCTCGGCTCAGGGTGTTTCTTAGGCTCCAGACGACTTATGGGAGTTCAGCAAGCCATTTCTTGCCAAACTTCTTCAACCGGTTGAATATTCTTGGCTTAAGGCCTTGTAGGATCATGCCGTTGGCACGCTCTACTTGGCCATTCTTCCTAGGGTGTCCTACGGCCGACTAGGCCACCCGGATGTGGTGGTCGTCGCAGAACGTCAGGAACTTGCGACCGGTGAATTGTGTCCCATTGTCAGTGATGATGGTGTTAGGAACCCCAAACCTGTGGATGATGTCAGTGAAGAATAGAACCGCTTGCTCGGATTTGATTTGCATGATCGGGCGAGCCTCGATCCACTTGGAGAACTTGTCAATGGCTACCAGCAGGTGGGTGTAGCCCCCGGGGGCCTTCTGCAGAGGCCCAACCATGTCCAGACCCCACACGGCGAATGGCCATGTGACGGGGATGGTTTGGAGGGCTTGGGCCGGGAGGTGCGTCTACCGCGCATAGTACTAACATCCCTCGCAGGAGCGTACTAGCTTGGTGGCGTTGGCAACCGCCGTTGGCCAGTAGAAACCTTGGCGAAAGGCGTTTCCGACGAGTGTCCGAGGCGCCGCATGGTGCCCGTAGGCTCCCGCGTGTAAGTCCCAAAGCAGGGCCTGGCCTGCCTCGGTAGTGATGCATCGTTGGAGGACGCCTGACGGGCTTCGCCTGTACAACTCGCGGTCGTAGAGGACGTAAGTTTTGGCTCGTCGTGCAAGCCATCGGGCTTCGGTCCTGTCTGCAGGGAGCTCTCCCCGGGTGAGGTAATCAAGGAGCGGGGTTCGCCAGTCCATACCCTGGTCGGCCTCGGGAGGCTCTGCTTCGATTTCCATGACTTCAGGCTCGACTGCGGGGGCCTCGGTGGCAGAGGGGGCCTCGGGCCCTTCGACGGGCTTGACCGGTGAGCCATCTTCCGCTGCCGGGGTGCAGTTAATGGAAGGTTTGTGGAGGTCTCTGGCGAAGATGTTTGGGGGGACCGGGGCCCTCGTCGACGCCATTTTTGCTAGTTCGTCCGTGGCCTCGTTGTACTTTCGCACAACGTGGTTGAGTTCGAGACCATCGAACTTGTTCTCTAGGCAACGTACTATCATGCAGTACGCCTTCATTTTTGGGTCATAGTAGCTTGACTCTTTCATCACCTAATCGACGACGAGCTGCGAATCACCCCATACGTCGAGACGTCGCACCCCCAGTTCGATGGCGATTTGTAGGCCATTGACGAGGGCCTCGTATTCGGCCACGTTGTTGGAGGCGCGCGAAGTGAAGCCGGATCATGTAGCGCATGTGTACTCCAAGGGGCGAGACCAGGAGTAGGCCCGTGCCAGCCCTAGTCTTCATCAGAGACCCGTCGAAGTACATGGTCCAGCATTCTGATTGGATCTGAGCGGGTGGCAGCTGTGTGTCGGTCCACTCGGTTACAAAGTCAGCCAGGACCTATGATTTGATCGCTTTCCAAGGCGCGAAAGACAAAGCTTCCCCCATGAGTTCGACAGCCCACTTGGCTATTCTACCCGAGGCCTCCCAGTTTTGGATTATCTCTCCTAGAGGAAAAGACGACACCACGGGTGGGACTCGAAGTAGTGACGTAGCTTGCGTCGAGCCAAGACTATGGCATAAACCAGCTTCTGGATGTGGGGGTAACGCGTCTTAGTCTCGGAGAGCACTTCGCTGATGAAGTAGACAGGTCGTTGGACGGGTAAAGCATGTCCCTTCTCCTGCCTCTCGACTACTACGGCCGCGCTGACCACTTGGGTCGTCGCGGTGACGTAGAGTAAGAGGTGCTCGCCCTTGGTGGGCGGAACCAGGACGGGGGGTTGGTGAGCAGTGCTTTTAGCCTAGCGAGGGCTTCCTCGGCCTCGGTGGTCCAAGAAAAGCGCTCGAACTTTCTCAAGAGGCGGTACAGGGGCAGGCCTTTTTCGCCGAGGCGTGAGATGAAACGGCTTAGGGCCACAAGGCATCCCATGACCCTCTGTACCCCTTTAAGGTCTTGGATTGGGCCCATGTTGGTCACGGCCGAGACCTTCTCCGAGTTGGCCTCGATACCACGTTCCGAGACTATGAATCCCAAGAGCATGCCTCGGGGAACCCTGAAGACACACTTCTCGGGGTTGAGCTTGATGCCCTTCTCTCTGAGGCATGTGAAGGCAACCTCCAAGTCGCCGACGAGATCACCGGCCTTCTTGGACTTGACTACGATGTCATCCACATAGGCCTCGACGGTTCGCCCGATGTGTTCGCCAAAGACTTGGATCATGCACCGCTGGTAAGTAGCCCCTACGTTTCTGAGGCCGAATAGCATGGTTATGTAGCAGTACATGCCGAATGGAGTGATGAAAGAAGTCGCGAGCTGGTCGGACTCTTTCATCTTGATTTGGTGGTAACCGGAATACGCATCAAGGAAGGAGAGGGTTTCGCATCCTGCAGTGGAGTCGATGATTTGGTCAATTCGTGGTAGTGGGAATGGGACCTTCGGGCACGCTTTATTTAGACCGGTGTAGTCCACGCACATCCTCCACTTGCCACTTTTCTTCCTGACTAATACAGGGTTAGCCAACCACTCTGGATGGAATACTTCCTTGATGAACCCAGCTGCCATGAGCTTCTGCACTTTTTCGCCGATGGCCCTGCGCTTCTCCTTGTCGAACCGGCGCAGGCGCTGCTTCGCCGGCCTGGAGCCCGCCCGGATATCTAAGGCGTGCTCGGCGACCTCCCTTGGTATGCTCGGCATGTCCGAGGGACTCCACGCGAACATATCGACGTTCGCACGGAGAAAGTCAATGAGCACGTCCTCCTATTTGCTATCGAGGGTGGCGCTGATCTTCAGTCCTCGGCCGTTGGGGATGGTGGGATCGACAGGGACGAGCTTGACGGCCTCCGCGGGCTCGAAGGTCCCGACGCACCGCTTGGCGTCGGGAACCTCGCTACCAAACTGGCCGAGATCGGCGATGAGGGTCTCGGCCTCCACGATGGCCTTGGCGTACTCGATGCACTCGATGTCGCAGTTGTATGCATGTTCGTATGTGGAGCTGACGGTGATGATGCTGTTGGGGCCTGGCATCTTGAGCTTGAGGTAGGTGTAGTTGGGGACCGCCATGAACTTGGCGTAGCACGAGCGCCCCAAGATGGCATGGTAAGCCCCCTTGAATCCAACCACCTCGAAGGTGAGGACCTCCTTGCGGTAGTTGGAGGGAGTGCCAAAGCAGACGGGTAAGTCGATGCGCCCGAGGGGTCATGTGCGCTTTCCTGGCACGACGCCGTGGAAGGGCGCAGAACCGCCTCGGAGTCGTGACTGGTCGAGCTCCAGGAGCTCCAGAGTGTTGACATAGAGGATGTTGAGGCCGCTGCCTCCGTCCATGAGCACTTTGGTAAGCCGAGTGTTGCCGACGATCGGGTCGACGACAAGCGGGTACTGCCCGGGGTTTGGAACATAATCAGGGTGGTCATCCCGATCAAAGGTGATTGCCTCCTGAGACCAATCGAGGTACCAGGGGGTGGCCACCTTGACCGAGAAGACCTCTCGGCGTTCCCTCTTTCGCTGGCGCGCTGTGAGGCATGCCGAGGGTCCACCGAAGATCATGAAGGCGTTGCGTACCTCGAGGAACCCATCATCTTTATCGCCGTCCCTCTCACCGGCGCCCCTTTTCCTGGCATCATCATCGTCGGGGAGCCCAAGCCTGGCGTAGTAACACCGGAGCATGGTGCACTCCTCGAGGGCATGCTTCACCAGACCTTGATGGTAAGGATAGGGCTTAATGACGAGGCATCGCCGTGCATCGCCGGAATCTTTTCCTTGCCCAAGCTCAGGTTAGATAAATCCCCGACCAGGGACTCTGCACCAACAACTAGGCAAGGGATACCGGCGGAGCGCGGCGCGTCGCCCCGAGCTTGCGTGGTGTCGGAGCGTTCCCGCTCGCGTCGCACCTGGCGAGTGCTACGGGAGCCGCGGCCCGGACGCTGCCTGCGCCTGGGCCGTGGGTCTGTGGTAACGTCGTCGGGCTGTGGAGCTCGGGGCGCGAGGAGTACCATATCGTATCCACATCCTAGAGACATGAACTCTAGGCTCCCGAACCATACCACCATGCCGAGATGTAATGGTCGTACGGGGTCTGCCATCCGGAACTTGCTGGGACGATGAAGCTAACACGCAGCGAGCCCCTACCTGGCGCGCCAACTGTCGGTGTTTCGAACCGGGGGGGGGGGTCCTTAACCAATGAGTGAATTTGTGCTGCGTGCCCCTAATCCTCGATGGTGATGCAAAGAGACACAAGGTTTATACTGGTTTAGGCAATCAACGCCCTACGTCCAGTCTGAGAGATTGATCTTGTATTCCTTGCACCGGAGTGCTCATAGTAGGGGGTTACAAGCTAGGTGAGAGAGGGAGCTAGCCCCAGGTCTTGGCCAGGGGTGGTGCGGGCTGCTTGAGGCGTTGTTCTCAAGCAGCGTAGAAGTGTGTGGTTCTATTGGTGAGTTCCTCTTTCTGCTCATCGTTCTCCTCTCCCCTAGAAATGGCCCCGGCCCCTCCCTTTTATACTCTAAGGGAGAACCAGGACATACATATGTTGCTACATAGCGTCCGATAAGTGGGGATGGCGTGTCCGAGCCCTGTAGCCGGGCGCTGTTGTGGTATGGTCGATGGAGTGGCCCCGTCCTTGTCGTGCAGAAGTGACGCGCCGGTCATACTTGATCTTGTACGTCGTGGGGCTCCAGTACAGCTTGAGGTAGGGCATGGCGGGCGACGTGCCGATCATCATGCGATGATGTCGTAGGGGGCCGAGGCTCTGCAGATGCCGAGGCCGAGCCATCGTGGGGGCTCGGTGGACATGGATCCCTAGGCTGCCGAGCCCCTGAAGCAAACTGCCGAGGCTTTGGAGGGAATTATTAGTCCTGGGTACCGATTCCGAGGCCACAGTATCCCGGTCATGGCTCCCCACGCCGCGTTGTTCTCAGAGCAGGAGTTGGCAGCACAGTGAGGCATGGGCGTCAACCATATGCATAGTGGTGGGCACAGTGGCGGGTAACCCCTGTCCAGTCCCGCCCCCCGTCCCATTGGCCATTCCGCTGTACTGTGCCGAGCATGCGGCCGATGTCAGTGGCAGCAGTTGGCTGAGTTAATGCGATGCGACATTTGGTCAGAGGGACAGGTGAAGGAAGAGGCAGCGGAGTGTTGCCGAGCCCGCCTCGTGCGAGGCGGAGGGTCGGCGACCCGGCCGAGGCCTGCGACGAGAGGGGGTCGGCCGAGGCCTTCGGTGGGGGATCGCCCGAGGCCAGCGGTGAGGGGGCCTCGAGCGATATGGAGAATTGGCCGAGGCCTTTGGTGAGAGGTCGCCCGAGGCCAGCGATTGTTAGCTGGTTTCGATCTTTACGAAGTCTAAGCAGTCGTTTTTTTGTTCTTGCTTAGGGTACCCCTTCTCGCGGCATCCGACATAAAGGCACCAAGGAGCGGTCCCCTAAGGCCCTCCACAATGTGTGCTTGTGTGATGCCTAAAAGAAGAGAGAGAAGATTCTGGAGTCACTCTCTCCATTGCAGCGAGCGGATCCAACTCCGAGCGATGCCAGAAAAATGGAGAGCGGCGCAACTAGTTGCGCCGGTGCCAATTTGTGCTGTGGAGAGAGAGAGCAGCGATAGGGAGGGGAGCGTGCAGCAGCTTTTAGCTGTAAAATAGCATGCATCAGTCCTTTTGGGCACCACTGGCGATACCACCACACTGCAACTAGAAATTGGATCAGACATCACAGCAACGTGGCTAGCTTCTACAGTTTCAAGCTCCACTCACACTGTGGAAGGCCTAAATGCTATTAGGCCTTGCACAACGTGGGAGTAGAGCTAGCAAGAAAATTGGGCCCCATGACCAAAACCAGGAGCGCTCTTCAAATGTTGCAATGTGCAGAGCTTTTGGCATCACTGGTGATGCGCCAGTTTGGTGTGAGCAAGGAAGTACCAATGAAATTGTATTATATTGTTTCGGCACCGAAGCAAGTTCTTGCCCGCTCCACGTTTTGTTGGCATGGATAGAATTGAAGTTGGAATCGCTAGCTGTAGTGGGATGAGTGGTTCCCAAATTCTCTATCTCCTATATAAGTCTCACTCAAGCTCCACGTTGCGGAGGGCCTTATGCAATCAATATATCTATCACATTCCCAACAAAACATCGTGTACCACGGTACAAGATTATTAGTTGATCTATGCCACCTCAGTCGCTAAGCAAATTCCTTATAAATATGAGGAACTCCAGTTATATAGAGGAGTGACTTGACAACATAATCGTAGAAGATGAGTTGCTTGCTGAAACAAATTAATGCTCCATATACGAAAAGTATGTTACCAATCGGAAGAAGTCAAGTACACATCAATACCAATGTTAGCACTCACTTGCATTGTAAAAATGACATGACAACCGTGCAAAACCACACCGGCGATGTTGAACAAGGCGACAACACCCACATACTGCATGTCTGCATGGCATTTGTTTCTCAAAGGTCGAACCATGTGTGTCCCTGGACAATGCGTAGAATATGCAAGGTCCTCAGTCAGTCAGTCCTCACGTAGGGAATATGGTGACACACACGAGAGCACCTACAAGGCAACAAGCACCGCGTGAGCTTTGCATCGTGCATGTACTGGCTAGCACCCGCCACCGGATGTATGCATGCGCTGTGTATGCATACACAGGTGCCCAATGGCCATCTAGAATAACACATCTCGCATCTCGACAACTATAGCCTTACTTCATTTGCCTCACGCCATTGCCAATGCCTTGCATGCTCGCATGCACTCCCTAACAATAACTTTAGAGAAGACAAGCGATTTACGGGCGTCATCTTCCTCCCTTTGTTGTCCGTTGCCACTTGCCTATTGTTCAAATACCGCATTTTCTTTGCAGTTGCATTTTCTTTTATAGCTGTATATAGGATACCTATAGACATGTATCAAATTAAGGGCATGTGTGGATCCATTAGTACTAATGGATCTAAACAGACATGCTAAATATTAGCTAGATGGCTACTAATTATTAGTTCTATTAGCAGGTTTAGAATTGCTAATAGGTGCTAATAGTTCATATACACCTTCAACTCACTATACAACCACCTATTAGCAGGTGGATTTAAACAGCCCCGCTAAAAATTAGCAGCTATTAACTACTATTATGTAGCTATTTTTTAGTGTTAATGGATCCAAACAAGCCCTAAAACGACATGAAAAGTTTCACATCGTAGAACAGCAGGGGCACGTCTTACGCCGAGTGGCATCTAGAACATGACCACCACACATAACCATCACCGGGATGCTAGGGATCAGTGGGCGCCCTTGGCCACGTCCTCCCGGGGCATTCCTACGTCCTAACTGAAGCTGCAAAGCAACCCGGCGCCATTTCTGTTGGGAATGAGTCCATGGACGCGTGCAAACAGACTCCCGGAAAGACACCATCTCGAGCAAGATTATATTTGGCACGTACACTCAAGTACATAGATAGTGTGCACGGCATCGTGCAGCTGGAAAAGCCAGCTCCACAGGAGGGCTGCCAAATCGACAGTTCCGCGCCCTTGGAAATCTAGTCATTTCTTCACACTGACCAATCTACCCTTGAAGCACACGGTGTGCAGTACTGCCACATTTGGCTTGGGGGCATAGAGGACAATTGCCACTGGAGTGGGAATGAGAGCTTTGTCAGTACTCAGTGAGCACGGCACCTGATGACGATGAACAGTGAGCAACGGATATAAAAAGGAGCCCCTCCCCGCTCAAGCCTAAAGAACAAGGGAAGCCATCTCCTCATCAAGAGGGCATCAGATTGAGCTTCCTTACTCGAGGTAATTCTTAGTTTGCTGCCCTTTCAAACCTTTATGATGTCTCGTATAAGAATGATTAATTACATGCACGGTTACGTCGATCTGAGTCGTCATGGTATTTTTTCAGGCAAGGACGTGCTCTGAATTGACCGATGGCGGCGACAATGGCAGTGACGACGATGGTGACCAGGAGCAAGGAGACCTGGTCCTTGCAGGTCCCGACGGTTTCACTCCCTTGGAAGCCACGATGTGGCAAGAACGGCCTGGAGTTCCCCCGCCGGGCGATGTTCGCCAGCGTCGGCCTCAACGTGTGCCCGGGCGTCCCGGCGGGGCGCGACCCGCGGGAGCCCGATCCCAAGGCTCCTCGGCCCGCCGACAACTGCGACGTCGCGCGCCAGCTTGGCGCCGCTGTGCCCGGGCAGCAGAAGCAGCAGGCCGCCGGGGAGACGGAGGAGGAGGCAGCAAAGAAGAAGAAGGGTGGCGGAGGCAAGAAGAAGCTGGGCGATCTGAGGAAGGTGAGGGTCAAGATCGCCAACCCGCACCTGCGGCGCCTGGTTAGCGGCGCCATCGCCGGCGCCGTGTCGAGGACGTTCGTGGCGCCGCTGGAGACGATCCGGACGCACCTGATGGTCGGCAGCATCGGCGTCGACTCCATGGCCGGGGTGTTCCGGTGGATCATGCAGAACGAGGGGTGGACCGGCCTGTTCCGTGGCAACGCCGTCAATGTCCTCCGCGTCGCTCCGAGCAAGGCCATCGAGGTATGAGTACGACAACCCACACAGGTTTCTGGAACGTCCAGAATCCATGGCGGTCGTGTGCATCAGTGACCATTACTACACCTTCCTCTGAGCTCTGATGTTTTGTTTCCATGGTGGTTGTGACGCACAGCATTTCACCTACGACACGGCCAAGAAGTTGCTAACCCCCAAGGCCGACGAGCCACCCAAGATCCCGATCCCCACGCCGCTGGTTGCCGGAGCTCTGGCCGGGTTCGCCTCAACCTTGTGCACCTATCCCATGGAGCTGATCAAGACCAGGATCACCATCGAGGTGAGCAACAACACAAACACAGCAGCTCGCAAAAATTTTTGCCATGGTCTCACTGCTGACTACTACCATAATCCCATGCACGGATGCGTGCCCACATTGCATTGTGTGATGACATGGCATGCAGAAGGACGCATACGACAACGTGGCGCACGCGTTCGTGAAGATCGTGCGCGACGAGGGGCCGTCGGAGCTGTACCGTGGGCTGGCACCCAGCCTGATCGGCGTGGTGCCGTACGCGGCCTGCAACTTCTACGCCTACGAGACGCTGAAGCGGCTCTACCGCCGCGCCACCGGGCGGCGCCCCGGCGCGGACGTGGGCGCCGTGGCGACGCTGCTCATCGGGTCGGCGGCGGGCGCTATCGCCAGCACGGCTACGTTCCCGCTGGAGGTGGCCCGCAAGCAGATGCAGGTGGGCGCCGTGGGCGGGAGGCAGGTGTACCAGAACGTCCTCCACGCGATCTACTGCATCCTCAAGAAGGAGGGCGCCGCTGGCCTGTACCGAGGCCTCGGCCCTAGCTGCATCAAGCTCATGCCCGCCGCCGGCATCGCCTTCATGTGCTACGAGGCGTGCAAGAAGATCCTCGATGAGGAGGAGGACGAGGATGAAGCCGGCGCCGGAGACGAGGACAAGAAGAGGGTTGAATGATAAAAGTTCACGACCAAGAAGATGGCAATGTCGTGAAGTGTGTGGAACTGGAAACTAATGGACAAGTATATTTGGAGTTTGATGTGGCGTTTTGGGGTCGTATGTTTGTCTCAAATTTTTTTTTTAAAAAGTGTATTATGTTTGGAGTCGAAGTTAATGTTTTCATGTTGCCTGTTTCGTGTAATAATTACTATATTTGTCTATTTCAATTTTGAAGCCAATTCGTTGTGTTAGTAAACCGTGATGTGATCACTTACGGTCACAATACTCATTTTCATCTATTTTGGTATATAATAAACATGCCTCTATTTAGGCCTGTTTGGGACCACGGATGTGGACCGTGCAGTGCCGTATGGGTAAAGCGGCCGCCAATCCACGATATAGGAAACATGTGAGTTAGTTTATTTTTGAGTCCCTGGTGCCATGTGCCCATGTGCAGTTGAAAGAATCATCGATATCGCCAGGGCGTTTGGCGTAATTCTTTGATTCTTTTCATCATCATAGCAGAAAACACGTCCCAAACACGTCCTTATTGAGAGTCTGAGACATTAATGGCAAGCTAGCCTTTTGATTTTCTATAACATCAAATTTGAGCAGCGCCATCATTGCATCGTTAGGGAAAAAAGGGGAGTTGCCATATCAGAGAAAAAAAGGGAATTGCTATATAGCGTACTATCTCCGTTCATAAAAGAATGCAATTATGATATCCGTGCCCATCAATTGACCTCAAGTTTGACAAAGTTTATAGTAAATAGTATTAACAGTTATGTTTCAAAATAAATTTATTATGAAAATGTATTTTATAAATAATATAATGATATTAATTTTGTATCAAGAATGTTTATATTTTTTTATATAAATTTAGTCAAAGTTCAGACTATTTGACTCCTTAAAATCTGAGAATTGCATTTTTTTTATGGACAGAGGTAGTAGGTGTCTCTTAAAAAATCAGGTTGTTAGATTTAGATCGGGGATGGTGTTCCTGTTCATCTTCTACCTCGAAATGTTCTTCGCCTTTTACCTTGGTTGTTCTTCAACATCTGTCTCATGTCGTTCGCATGTGCCCTCGACTACAGTCAGATAACCTCCGTCCTTGACAGCCTCTCGACCGCTGAGTCTAGCCGGGGACAAATTTGTTAAAAGTGAATAGAATGAACAAGATTTTGGAAAACAACTATTGCTTTTATTGATCTCTTAGATTATATACAAGTGAAGGGTCGCGTTGTACGGACGCCGTACGGACGTGACTGTTTGGCAAAAAGCAACTGTTCACTGGAACAGTATACTACCGAAGGGATATGCCCCTTCGTAGGGTTAACTTCTTATACTAACTAACTGCTAATTCTCTTCATCTGTTGATGAGATCACGGGTGTCTGTTAGGAACAGACGCTGTTTCGTAACACTCCCCCTTAATCTAATCTTCTTTGAGATCAATACAGCTGTATGCTTAGATTCCTCAAAAAAACCTGTGGAAAAATTTGAGAAATATGTATGTATAAATATGCTATAAAAACTCCTTTAAACCTTAACGAAAAATAAGGAGAAAGTAGCATATATGAGTGTGATTTAAATAAATCATTATGTCATTGGTATCCCATTAAAAACACCAGTGGGGAAAAATATAGGAGATACGATATATAGATTACTCCCCAAAAACCATTTCAGAAAAAATATGACGAGCAATATAAAGTGATATGTCGTTAAAACTTCTGTAAAAACCCAGTGGAAAAATTAGGAGAAAATATGACGACATATTATTGGTATTGCCTCTTGGATAACTCACATGAAAAATCTTTTTTGGGAAAAAACCATGAATGAGTTGTGAGGGCAATATGTGTCTTTGATATTTTCCACAAAAACCCCGGTGGGGAAAATTAGAAATATGACACATGCTTATGTTAATACTACCTCATTAAAAACTTTAACAAGAAACCTTATAAGTAAAACTTGTGAAAGAAAAGAGTATAATATGATGCTGGTACAGGTCAACATTTAGGAGATGTCTCCCCCTGATTTTGGTAAATCTCGAAGTCGCCGCGTACCAATTCAATGTATTAATTTTTGAAACACAGAAGTTGATAAGGACTTAGTAAATAGATCAGCGAGATTATCACATGATTTGATTTGCAAGATGTTTATTTCCCTGTTTTCTTGTAATTCATGGGGATAAAATAATTTAGGAACAATATGCTTAATGATATTGCCCTTTATGTAATCTGATTGCATCTGTGTAACACAAGTGAAATTATCTTCATAGATAATTATAGGTGATTCAATTGAACCAATACCACATGACTGTTGTATGTGGTTAATCATTCTGCGAAGCTATACATATTCTCGTGATGCCTAGTATAGAGCAATAATTTCAGAATGATTAGTAGAAGTCGCTGTCAGAGTCTGCTTAGAAGACTTCCATGAAATAGTTGTACCTTCATATAGAAATACAAATCCTATTAGGGATTTTCCATTATGAGGATCAGATAAGTAACCTGCATCAGTATAACCAATCATACCGGGATCATGGTTTTTCTTGAAGAATAAACCAAGATCCATTGTGCCATTAAGGTATCTGAGGATACACTTTGCTCCCGTCCAATGACGACGAGTTGGATACGCACTATGCCTAGCTAGTAAGTTCACTACAAATGCGATATTAAGCCTGGTGCAATTTGCAAGATACATAAGTACGCCAATGACACTGAGATATGGGATCTCTGGTCCCAATATCTTTTCTCCAATATCCCGTGGTCTAAATGGATCTTTCCCTATTTCTAAGGAATGAACAACCATCGGAGTTTTATTAGGGTATGATTTATCCATATTGAATTTCTGCAATATTTTCTAGATATAGACTGATTAATGCACTAAAATCCCTGAAGGATGGTGCTCAAGTTGTAAGCCTAGGCAATACTTGGTCTTACCCAAATCCTTCATCTCAAATTCCCTCTTTAGATGTTTGCGTGCTTCATCAATATCCTTTGGGCTGCCAATGATATTTAAATCATCAACAAACACGGATATAATATAAAATCCTGTTTGAGATTTCTTAATGAAAACACATGGACAATCATCATTGTTAGTGTATCCTTTCTTTAGAAGGAATTTCCTCAGTCGGTTTGTACCACATTCGTCCCGACTGCTTCAAGCCATATAATGACTTTGTAGTTTTACACAATACATGTTGCGATTTGTGTTTGGATTCAGAATTTGGATTCCATCGGGAACCTTCATGTATATGTCCGAATCAAGTGACCCATATAGATATGCTGTCACCACATCCATCAACTACATAGATAGATAATTTTGAACTACCAATGATACTAAGTATCGAAAAGTAATTCCATTCATTATTGAAGAATAGATTTCATTGTAATCAATGCCGGGTCTCTACGTGAACCCTTGTGCTACTAGCCTTGCTTTATATCTCACCACCTCATTGTTCTCATTTTATTTCCGAACGAAAACCCATTTAAAGCCTATAGGAAAGACTTTAGAAGGTGTATGTATTGCAGATGTAAATACCCCTCTTCTAGTGAGCAAAGTTATCTTAGCTTTAATTGCTTCTTTCCATTGAGCCAAGTTCGAGCGCTTTTTGCACTCTACCATGGTCTTGGGATCTGGATCATTGAGAAATATTTCTGCAATTGCTGTAGAGAATACATGTCAACAACAGTCGTCTTACGATCGTATGATTCTCCAGAATCTATGTAATTGATGGAAATTTCTTTCACCCCATTATTTGACTCAACATTTCCCAAAACTATGGAGTTAGGATGTTCCGATATCGCAAGATCAGAATTTGGATGCACCGTTGATCCGGGTTGTGGATTTGGTCCTGATGTTGTATTTTTATCCACTATTGGGTGTCTACCAACTTGAGGTTGGCTTGCATTTACTGATTTGGAGGATTTAGCCCTCGATATCTTCGGACGCTTACATGTAGCATTATCCTTAGGAGCGGCCATACTTCTCCCTCTCTTCTTTGGAAGTGGGAGTTGAATGTTTTTTATTGGTACCTCCATTCTTTCGGGCGCATTGCGAGCAGGATAAGAGGATTTAGTGACACCCTTATAATCAGTAAATGCTTCTGGCAGGTTATTTGCAATATGTTGCAAGTTCATGATTTTTTGAACTTATTATTCAGTCTCTAGAGTACGTGGATCCGAGGGGGGAATGCCTTGGGCATTCCAAAGAATTTCCTAGCATTCATTCTTGGTACTTGAAATCTCTCCCTAATGTCGGGAAATGGTCCTCATTAAATATACAGTCAGCGTATCGGGCCGTGAATAAGTCCCCTGTAAGAGGCTTGAGGTAGTTGATAATTGATGGAGATTGATATCCCACATAGATACCAAGTTTTCTATATGGGCCCATAGAAGTATGCTTAGACAGTGAGATCGGTACATATACAGTGCAATCGAATTTTCATCGATGGGAAATATTTGGCATATTCCCACATACTAATTGCAATGGGGGAGACAACGTGGTATGCAGTTGGTCGCAATTGAATTAAATCAGCAGCGTGTAAGACTGCATGACCCCAACATAAAATTGGTAGGTTGCAATTTTGTAATAATGGTCTTGCAATGAGTTTAATTCTCTTAATAAGAGATTCTACTAAACCATTTTGTGTATGGACATATAGGACAGAGTGCTAAACTTGAATTCTTAAAGCCATATAATAATCGTTGAAAGCCTTTGAGGAAAATTCAGCAGCATTGTCCATTCGAATTGATTGATTTTGATGTTCAGGATGATGTTCTCTAAGTCTAATAACTAGAGCAATAATTTTTGTAAATGCATGGTTACGTGTGGACAAAAGACACACATGAGACCATCGAGTAGATGCATCTATTAGAACCTTGAAGTACCTGAACGGTCCAGACGTTGGTTGTATGGGGCCACAAATATCTCCTTGAATGCGTTAAAGAAATTTTAGTGGCTCATTTTGGATCTAAATGGGCGATGGTCGTACGATCAATTTCCCTGTAGCGCATGAAGTGCACATAAAATCTGAAGATTTTGGGAATTTAGCAGTATTTAACTCACGGCCTTTAGAATTGCTGATAATTTTTCGCATCATCCCTATATCAGGATGGACAAGGCGTTCATGCCAAATTTTGAATGTGTCAACATTCTAAAAAATTACCTTGTACGCAACATGCGGTACGGGTTTGATGTATGTGTAGTACAATTCGAACGGAAAAGAGAGAATTTTCTCAACAATTTATTTGCCATATCCACTATTTTTAGTAACAAAGAGAATTTCCTCATTGTTGTCATCACGGGTTTCTATATGGAAACCATTTTAACGGATATCTCTATAACTTAACAAGGTACGCTTTGAATCGGGATACAATAATGCATCCTCAATTGTAATTTGGGTACACATGGGGAGTACAATAGTGGCACGGCCAGAGCCAACTATTGTAGCATCGTGCCCGACGATTGTCAAAACATTTCCTTGTCTTTTTGTAAGAGTTTGAAAATATTTTGTTTCTCTAAGTATAGAATTAGTGGTACCACTGTCCACTAGGCATAATTCCTCCTCCGTCAGATTGACCCCCATAGAAACTATATATAAATAAAGAATTTGATATAAAACTCTTTGATGATATATAAATACATACTTTATTTATTGAATATCAAATGTATACAATACATTTATTGGGTATTCAAACTAAATAGTGATGACATTATTAAATATTTATAACACATAGGACATAAATTATTTTAATTATTATAATCACTAGGACATAAAGACATGAGAATCTAAGGGATTGGGAGCCTATTCAAAGTCTCCAAATATGTCGTTGGATGCATATTCCATGATCATATTCCCCGTATCAGCAAGATCATCGCCTCCTTGTATATTGTTGTTGCTTGGTTCCATTGGAACTTATTGTGAACAACCAGCCTCATTCCTGGTGGTGTTAGATCGAATGTTGAAGTGGGCTTCATACTTCTGTCCTGGTGCAGCACGTCCGTGACCCACAAACTTTAAGTAGAGATCAACAAGATGACTTGGGGTACGACATTTCTTTGTAATATGGTTATAACAACTGTAACAGAACTGCCCAATTTATACAAGATCAAGTACGGCTGTCCTCGCTAACATGTTGACACGCGTATACTTTCACTCATATAAACCCGGTAGTCCGCCGAGTGTCCCAAAAGACCTCGGTAAATCAACATCACAACCAAGATCGCATGATTAAGCAAATACACATCACATACACAGGGTTGCAGCGGAAATAATATTACAAATGGGTTCACAAATAAAAGTACAAGTTTGAGTTTCAAAACCGCTTAGTGAAAACAACATAGCTTTCAAATGATTATATTAATATAAGTTCCAAATATATTGCTAGCATAAGTGACATCATCCGACAAAAGCATATAGATGAGAAGTAACTATAGAATCACTGAGCCACCGGCGGTTAGCCATCATCTTCATAGGCCGAGAACTTCACCTGCAACATGGTGGGATAAACCATAAGTACGAGAAGGTACTCAGCTAGACTTACCCGTCAAAACCAGAAATAAAGGACACCAAGGGTCATGCAAGGCTTATGAGGTGGGCTAGCTTGACACAGTTGCATAAAAGAGCTTATGAATATAGTGACCAATTTAAACTTAGCATCAAGTTTATCATCATTTACCTGTCCATTAGATTAGCACCTGTACTAGAGCACTCACTTATTAGGAGCAAACAATATTAACCATAGCAGGTATAATAAGGCTGTCATCATCATACCATCATTCCTGAACCATTATGTTATTTAGTGTATCTACTTTGGAGATAAGCCCGTCAAGTTCTCACTAACCGGTGAGAGACGGCGACTCGAATCGAATTACAACTCAGCTGAGGGGGTATTCCTAACTCTCACCCTGGCATACTTTGCAAGGGTAGCCATGGGTCACCTTTGGGACAACTCAGGAACTAAATTCGCGGGTTCGATCAGCGCCAGCACTCTCAGGGATTACCCTTCTGCCAGGATGATCAGGACTTTTAAATCACCTGCCCTTGGACTCACACCTACGGCTCCCTTCCGAGGCGTACTTTATACTTATTGACTCCTGGCCTGAGGTGAGCTACTCGACTTCATGGTCGGTCTCCGGACCCGGCCAACTAAGAGAGAGGCATGCGTTCAACATGAACAGGAAAGGCTCCAAGATTCGGTCCTTAAGCGACACAGACGGAGTCACTACCAACCGGCAAGCCTCCGCCCGGTATTTAATTCAAATTAAGACAGGTTCTTTTCCACGATAGCAAATATAGCCAACCGTGCCAGATGTATATCCCTATAGCTCGCAAGTGATAGGAAATCACCTGACTTCTACCGCGTTTAAGCAGGGCTAAGCACTACACGAGCCTGAGCTACATAGGATTCAGGGTATCAATATCTGGACAAGGATTGGATAACCAATGCAGCAAGTGTTTGCATCCAACACCTAACTTAATGCAACAATATATATGTAACAATAATACTTTAATTGCATTTCGGAAATTAGGAGGCTTAATATGCTCCGGGGCTTGCCTGGGATCCGACACAAGTCAGTTCAGTTAGCTTGCACCATCATGGTGACATCTCCGGTCCTAGCACTTGCTTAGTCCTTCCATCTTTGGGATATATCCACCAAACCAGATCTTCGGGTTTGGCTCCAACATCGCATCCTTCACGTGGTGCATCTAGCGTACCTAGATGAGATGCAATATACCAGTGCATAAATATGAAGAATAGTGCCATGAGATGCATCACAAAATAGCAAGCAAGACAAGCATAGTTTACACTAACACACTTAAGTACTTTGCGATGCTTAACTTAAATATCACACAATCTATCATGCTAAGATGGCAAAGAAGACGACAACACCAAGCATGACACAAGTTTCCCAAGATCTTAGGTGCTCTAACTTAGTCATCATTCAAGGCATAAGTCACACTTAACAATATACAAGCAAACACTATAATTGGAATCTGCCAATTTCTGGACATGCAAACAGCAGCTACAAGATTTAGCTATAACTGGAGTTACACAAATCCAAATGACTTGCAAGAAGACATTTTGGAAAGCTTATGAAATTATCTACATTTCATCTATAACCATCACAGCATGATTCCTAAGTTAAGTAGGTTGAAATTATACCTTTACAGAAACTGGTTCTTACAAAACAGAGAGCAACAAATCCTGTATACTAACTTTAAACAATTGTAACTCAAACACTACTCGGTCAAATGATACCAAATTTTAACAGCAGCTAGATACATAAATTATCTACAACTTTTGTATAAACAAGTTTCACAACAAAGCACATTGTCATGAAGAACTTTGCTAATTTCCCAGATCTGTCCATAAACCACATTTGCAAGAAAATAAATATTAACTTATGTTGCAAACACATAATTAGGCAAAACCAATTTTACCAACATGTCATACATGACTAAAGAACACCAGAAAACCTAGTGTCCATGACCACATAAATTCTTTTAATGCATTTCTTAATTTATTTTAGATAACAAGGTGACTTAATGAACATATACCAAAAGTACACAATAAATTCTACAAAAATTACAGTGGCTCACATATCCTCTCAATAGTCTACTGTACGAATTTAACTCCATTTGAATATGTATAGCAACCTCTATGAAAGAGACAAGTTGCTAAAGCAAGAAATCATGTGAGAGCGAGATAAACCAATAACTCACTCATACTTCATCCAATACTCATGAAATTTTTAGCACACATCAACTATCACATGAGTACCATGCCACAAAAATTTCACTTCATTTAGAGTCCTAGATCTGCAGTTATGGAAAATAACAAATTCAACTAGCATTACAACCTTACTGCACAAATCTATTTTTACCGCAAAATATTGAAACTAAAACATGTCATATTATAGATCTAATGCATAGATAATTTCACAAGGATTTCAAAAAGTCCTCATTTGCTATTTTACGAATTTCTTATGAATTACTATGAATTTCCAAAGATTTAGCAAATTTACTACAAATAGGTCCTTATCGGCACTATTCAATTGAGCACGAGCTCCCAGCGTGGTTTTGGACGGCGGCCGGTGACTGCAGTGCTCCCAGCGTGGTTTTGGACGGCGAGCACGAGCACGGCGTGCAGGAGAGGGAGGCGAAGCTGATGGCGTTGCTTGTGAGGAGCGAGGGGGCTGAGAGGGGAAAACAACCGCGGCAGTGGGGCTTCGCTCATCTACCATGGTAGGCGAGATAGCGAGAGGGAGCGAAGGGCGAGAGGGAGGCCGAGCGAGTGAGCCAGAGAGAGCTGAGGGCGCCAGGTCTTCGTTTTCACGAGCACGGTCGCGAGGTGGCGAGCGGCGGGCGCACCAGAGAGCCACGCGGCAGCGGTGCGCAGCCATGGTGGGGCGCGAGCTCTGCATGGCTACCACGTGCTCCCCCTTTGGGGAATTTCCCAGAACACCTGGTAGGCGACGACGTGGCCACATTAGAACCAAGTTTTGGGCATCTTCAGGGCATATTCGGTTCTAGTCGCCTTAAGCAAAGTGGCTGATCTCTAAGTCCTCTCCAACATTCGTTAAGGGTAATTGGCCATTAGGGCTGCAGGTTAGTGGCTAATTAAGCCCCAAAATGACAGTGTCAGTGCCTTGATAGCGGTTAAGTAAACGCAAAATTGAGGACCAAAACGGAGTCAAACTTAGTGCAACTTTTTGTATGCTCTTCTCCAATACATAACCTTCAACTTTTATTTTTGGACCAACTCAAGTTGCTTAGCAAAATTTGGAGAACGCGGGATGTCGATGTCGTTGCTTAGCGAAACTCCATGACTTAGAATAATTCTAAGTGCGGAAGACTGCAGCATAATCAATCTTGTGACCTTTGTTTGTCAAGCTTAGAGATATATTTAGACTTGGGTCCTTAAATAAAGTTTGTAGTACACAAACTATACTACAACTTTTATTTAAGGTCAAACCTTGTATCTTGAATATAAACCATTCTTTTACTTTGGTCAAAGCAGCATCTCGTTAACCCTAGAATTAGAGTTTTCGACCAATTGAGGCCTTTTCTTGACATGTGCTCAACACAAACCCTTCATGACTTTTGTTGTAGAGTTAAATTAGAGTTGTTTGAGCAAGGTTGCAAGGTTTGGTTGACTTCATAGGTTTCCATCCACTTGATAAAGCAATTCCTGCAAAGATATGACTTATCATTTCATGTGACTTTTTGATTCCAAACTTCATGAAACTTTTCTAGCGATCCATATAAATGGGTATTGATGTGAGAGACATGAAGATATTCCAATAACACTAGCCAAGCATATATCTTGAAAAGGGCCTATATGTAAAGCAAGGGTGCAATATCTGAGTTTAGGTTGGGGCTCATTTCCATAGGTTTGACCTTAACATCTTTATCATCACTTAATCTGTCATGTTTGAGCTCAAACCCACTGCTTAACTGGTGACAAACACCTGGGGTGTTACAGCCCTCCCCCCTGAAAGGAATCGCGTCCCGAGATTCGGTGCGAAAGACTTTTAAGGGAAGAGAAACATGTCATCTAGTTTCCAACATCAGTGATACATTAGGCTACTTAACTTCAGAGTATTAGAGAGGCTAATTTGATCATGACACTTTTTGATACTTGCTCTTTGTCGTAAGTTGTTGTCTGAAGAATTTCCTTCGTTGGTGTCCATAAAGCATTGTTACATTGGAAGGAATCCAAGATAGCACTGTCCTACGTACTTCGTCCTCGATGTACGAAGAGTGCTACAAGCGTAGACTAATTACTTGTAACATCTACTTCCCTAGTGGATATAACATAGACCTATGGACTTTGCACTAGATCGCAGTCGGTTGATGAATATTCCTTGCAACGGTGCTATATTTGTTCCCAAGGGTTGAAAAGCAGTTCTCTACTAAAGTGGCTCGAGCACAACTTTTCGTAAAGGATGTGATCATAGATGGGGTAAACATTTGTTGAGGGTATAAGAAGCTAGTTAACCAATATCCAAACTAGTTGTAGCGGTACACTCACTCATACGTCAACTGATGGAAAGCTACATATTGTTCCATGTGTGCAGTGCTCTTTCTCTGATAACAACACTGTATTACCTAAGTCTGTTGAGTGAGCGGTGAATGTGATAGCTGACTCTATTGACTCAGCATTTTTGACGACCATTATTTAAGGGAATTCTCGTATCCAAGCGGCAACAATTATCTGAGTTGTATCTGAGGCAACCCCTTGGGTAAAACACATGGAAGACACCTTAGGTATGTCAGCATTGGAGAACCATTGATGCAGAAGGATGTTAGCGAGGCTTGGAGGGCAACACAAGTTGCAAGTAATCACAAAACTAGGGACTAGTTCACTACCAAGCATGTTAAGTACAATTTGCCTTCGTGGTGCAGTTGCACAGCAAGTTGGGTTTACTTGCATCATAGCAAAACCAACTTTCTTAACTATATTTTGACATCGAGGCTTCCATTCTTAGGCCAATCAATATCTCAAAAACCATAATCCAAAAATCTATGGTTTGACACCTTTCCAATTACTTTCGAATTGTAAGGGCACAATTTGACTTCTAGAACACCTTGACTGCTCACGCATTACTGATCTAAGAGGGCAAAAGCAAGGCACATAGGGGTGCAATTTATCTTCTCAAGGGTATGGAGGGTTGTCTAACAACAATACCCTACAAGTTGTAATTTCTTGGCATGAATTACAACACAACCGTCTAATGCAAAGGATGATCGCAGTCACAGTGAAATTGCAGATTCTGTACTCTTTTGTTTTCTATTCATATCTCACAAACTACTGCTCCAATATGCACAAATTTTGTTGGGCATGTAGATCCATATGTCTTCTAACTACTCACCAAAATTCAACTCAACTGGACACCGTTTGACCATCCAAATAATTCATCTACCAAAACTGCTGTGTTCTGAAATGGCAGCAAACCGAGCCGACAAGATATCTCTCAAGTCTGATGTTTTACTCAACCAATACTCAAACCAACTTAAGACATTGAAGGGCCCTAAGCAAGGAATGAGATCACCAAGTTTGGGGTCAATCCAACTTCGTTTGAGTCACTAATCGTCGGCTTGAAGATAACCGGTTTAGTGCCACAAAATCTGGACAGATTTCGTGTTTTCCCTTTTTTTTGCTTCACACGTTGAGGTGTGTGTTTTGCACTCTCTAACCTTTCTCATAGCAGCAGCAGCCTTTCCCTAGCTGAGGATGGAGGCTAGAGTTTTTCCTCACATGCTCCTCTGGTAACACTTCAACCATCGTTCTAGACAGTAACTTAACTATGCACAAGCATTGGACTTGTGGCTATGTTTTCAGGACACAAAGCATACTCTTCATGGAGGGACTGTCCTATAGAGATAAGGAACCATTCCTATATATCCTTCGGCACTTCGTCCAATAGAGTTTGGACACATGTGTTAGGGGCACCTAGGGCACAAAGATGCTGACTGAAACTAGGGACGTGCTTTCGCTAGCTCTTTACGTAGCCGATACAACGTTTTTACTATCTGTGTGATTATCCAAGATGGAATTGTCTTGATAGCACAGGTTTTGAAAAACAAGGCAGTAGTTACATTACTAACGGCTTGTTGTTTCATTGTTTAACATTGCTCTGTGAGACATATCCTTCATAATTAGCAAAAAGTTGTCACCTAGCTGGAGGTTAAGCTTCCGACTAGTAACTAATCAGTTGTCTCTCAACACTAAAAGTTCTAAATCTGTACTCTTGCCAACAATAGTTGCAATCGAGGCACAAACAGATGGTCGCCATTGAAGTCTGCAGATAAGGAGTCACACTAGAGATGTTGATCTCGACTGTGCGATCAGCATGCACATAATAATCAAGACTTGGATAGCTAAGTCATAATCATAATGTGACGTTCGATTCTTATCTGACTAACAACTTGTCCAACATTAATTGTTGTGTGCCTTTCTGATCCAACAGTGATGACATAAGTTGTTCACTAGGTGACGGACGTCAATACTGGGACAACCAAGTGGAGTCACTTGTCTACCACCTCTTGTAGTCAGTTAATGTTTAAGTCGGTGACCAGTTCTTCAAAGGTTATCCTTTTTGTGACTTCAACCGGAAGCTCTACTACTTTCAGTCTGATATAGGGATCTTCGATAAGATATGGAGAGATAACCAAGGAAGAGCTCATGTGAAAATAACACATCAGTGTAGTTCGGCAATGGATCATGACTAGAAACCTCGATACCAGCGCGCACCCAGCAGCACAACCATGCATCGGCCGCCCACAAGGAGGCCCTAGGTTCCGTCGCGGCACCGTAGATCGCTAATCGTGACACCATTACTGAACATACAACCAAAGTGAAATTTCCAGTGGCACCAATTAGATTGTAAGAACAAACATTGTGCAAAAGAGGGATAGCAAACAAGGATAGTCACAAGGTTAGGAATCAACAAGGAGGCGATCAGAAGATCAAAACATAGCACAAAAGAACATAGCCTAATTGCCGAAGGCAACTATGCAGGAGACTCTTGCTTAATTTCCACAAACGCCTCGTGTCCATCAAAGTGATTACCAGATAAAGATTAACCTAAGATTTGGTCTTGTCGAGCAACAACATAAGATCAAGACTGATAAACATCTAGAGACTTGAAAGAGTTGGAGACAAAATACACGAGATTCGAGGGACAGAGCCATTGCACTGACTAGAGATTCAGTTGATAAAGCAATGACATGATCTGCGAGTAAAAGGTTCCAAAGCCAGGGCAGATAGCGATTATCGTTGCACCAGATTATCAGTAGGAGAAGGAGCAATGAGATCTAACAAGGATTTTTGTAGTAGGGTCCTCCCACACAGGAGCGGAACAACCATGAAATATGCAAGCATTTAAGCTTGGGCCTAAGGTCGAGCAAAGGCATGGATAAAGGTCTTCGTAGCGCAACGTTCAAGGCTAGCAACCACATGTATAGGCTTAGGTTCCTAAGAGAGAACTTAATTGGAGACGACAACCATAAGATTATCAAAACTTGGACGCTACTCCAGGATAGCGCTCTTCCACACTCATATGCTTACCGAGGACAAAAGGGTGACAACTACGGCACTACCTAGATAACGAGCATCCATACCACATCATAGTTTCAAGCAAGCATTTGAGAGATTCAATCAAATTAGCTTAAGCACAAATACTAAGCACAAGGCTCACACACATAATAAGCATTTACCAGACAAGATTTAACTACAAGCTTGGCCCAAAACCAAAGCAAGCTAAAGCATCCACTTAGTATATGCATAGAAAACTGAACTGCAGTACAGTAGGCACATGTTTCAGGCATAACTGAAGTTGTAGGCATCAAACAAAGGTGATCCTAGACTTTAGGTAAAGCTTATTAAGTTGTCTATAACTTTCTTATTATCATATTAAGATGACCCTACAGCTAACAAGACCAAACAAGACATCTCTGCCCAGAATTGGACATATTCTGTCATTCCATTTTGCAAGCTCATAACTAGAGATTTAGATAACCAAAAGCAGTGCTATTAGACATTTTGGAAAGCTTAGAAAAATTACTATACTTCTCCTACCATTTCCAAGAAATAATTCTATATGCACACAGATAAAACAAACCAAATATTCAAATCTGTTCAGAACATAAGCAAAACCTGACAACCAACTTCTAAAATTCATAACTCCTAAACCATAAGTCCTGGGGTCATGAAATTTTAGGACAAGCAAGATACAAAAGTTAGCTACGACTTTGGTATTCTCCATAACTATAGAAAACACCGTTATGACCATGAAAACATCACTACTACAGAAACTGTTCAAGCAGCCAACGTCCCACAAGCAAAACAAAACTTGCCTTTGTTCTACTTAACAAGAGAGCACACAAACATGTTATTCTAGCAGCTCTAAACATTGTTACCTTAGACCAACAATAAATTAATTTTAGTCATAGGAATCCCAAGTACTTAAGTGAGGCCTAAAGCATTTGCAAAAGCTTGTAAGAACAACATACCCACCACTTGGCTAAACTAGAGGACATTTATAGGTTTAAACATGTAACCACAATTATTTCTAGCAAGGCTAAGCACACACTTTTCTCAAGAACTTCCTATTCAAGCAACATGGAACAAGGCATTTTGTCTAGCTTCACATAGGGAAGATAGCAACATCACATTGATCACAAGTTACTTAGTATTAGAACAAGGTGAGGGAAGCATATTTATGCACAAGCACAATCATGATGCATGCTCGTCCTATTTGTCCTCACAAAATTGCCAGCCTAAGGTGGCAATCCCATTCTATGTCGGTGGCATAACACGTACTCTCTCGATATATAGCTAGTCGTCAGCTACATTCAATCTACGCATTCGTGGTTAGCGTACCTGCAGGCAAATTCATTGTAGCCCATCCCACAAGAGATAAATAAGCACACAATGAAAGCAGTAAACTAAGATACTCTCCATATATGCATCCCTAGATGTATATACTTCGATATCTATAGCTACCCGATAAATATACCCGCAATTAAGTATCTTCATATATACATGGGTGTAACATGTAAATATTCCAGTAACCATAGCTAACTTTCCCCTAGACCGACAGTTGGATGGTCATGCTCTCACAACTCACACTTACCTGGACGTAGAGGCAATTGATCCATACATTACCATTCAAACGAATGGCATCCATACAATAGCACGCCGTATGAACGACGAAAGTAAAAACACCCATGTTAGTACTTAGATAGCCACCTAATAGTCCTTAACTGGGCATAAAGGAGGATGTCGCAAGCATAGTTTTGCAAATTAGTTTTGACAAATTTGCCTGTAGCTAAAGTTTTACTTAAAATAGGCTTTTTAAAACTAAAACTTTGTTTTTAAAACAATGTATATGACAGTATTATGCTTAATCTTGCTCTGATGCCAGCTGTAATAGAACCGCCCAATTTATACAAGATCAAGTACGGCTGTCCCCGCTAACACGTTGACACGCGCATACTTTCACTCATATAAACCCGGTAGTCCGTCGAGTGTCCCAAAAGACCTCGGTAAATTAACATCACAACCAAGATCGCGTGATTAAGCAAATACACATCACATACATAGGATTGCAGCGGAAATAATATTATAAATGGGTTCACCAATAAAAGTACGAGTTTGGGTTTCAAAACCGCTTAGTGAAAACAACATAGCTTTCAAATGATTACATTAATATAAGTTCCAAATATATTGCTAGCATAAGTGACATCATCCGACAAAAGCATATAGATGAGAAGTAACTATAGAATCACCGAGCCACCAGCGGTTAGCCATCATCTTCATAGGCCGAGAACTTCACCTGCAACATGGTGGGATAAACCCTGAGTACGAGAAGGTACTCAGCTAGACTTACCCGTCAAAACCAAAAATAAAGGACACCAAGGGTCATGCAAGGCTTATGAGGTGGGCTAGCTTGACACAGTTGCATAAAAGAGCTTATGAATATAGTGACCAATTTAAACTTAGCATCAAGTTTATCATCATTTATCTGTCCACTAGATTAGCACCTGTACTAGAGCACTCACTTATTAGGAGCAAACAATATTAACCATAGCAGGTATAATAAGGCTGTCATCATCATACCATCATTCCTGAACCATTATGTTATTTAGTGTATCTATTTTGGAGATAAGCCCGTCAAGTTCTCACTAACCGGTGAGAGACGACGACTCGAATCGAATTACAACTCAGCTGAGGGGGTATTCCTAACTCTCACCCTGGCATACTTTGCAAGGGTAGCCGTGGGTCACCTTTGGGACAACTCAGGAACCAAATTCGTGGGTTCGATCAGCGCCAGCACTCTTAGGGATTACCCTTCTGCTAGGACGATCAGGACTTTTAAATCACCTGCCCTTGGACTCACACCTACGGCTCCCTTTCGAGGCATACTTTATACTTATCGACTCTCGGCCTAAGGTGAGCTACTCGGCTTCGTGGTCGGTCTCCGGACCCGGCCAACTAAGAGAGAGGCATGCTTTCAACATGAACAGGAAAGGCTCCAAGATTCGGTCCTTAAGCGACACAGACGGAGTCACTACCAACCGGCAAGCCTCCGCCCGGTCTTCAATTCAAATTAAGACAAGTTCTTTTCGACGATAGCAAATATAGCCAACCGTGCCATATGTATATCCCTATAGCTCGTAGGTGACAGGAAATCACCTGACTTCTACCGTGTTTAAGCAGGGCTAAGCACTACACGAGCCTGAGCTACATAGGATTCCGGGTATCAATATCTGGACAAGGATTGGATAACCAATGCAGCAAGTGTTTGCATCCAACACCTAACTTAATGCAACAATATATATGTAACAATAATACTTTAATTGCATTTCGGAAATTAGGAGGCTTAATATGCTCTGGGGCTTGCCTAGGATCCGACACAAGTCAGTTCAGTTAGCTTGCACCGTTATGGTGACATCTCCGGTCCTAGCACTTGCTTAGTCCTTTCATCTTCGGGATATATCCACCAAACCAAATCTTCGGGTTTGGCTCCAACATCGCATCCTTCACGTGGTGCATCTAGCGTATCTAGATGAGATGCAATATACCAGTGCATAAATATGAAGAATAGTACCATGAGACGCATCACAAAATAGCAAGCAAGACAAGCATAGTTTACACTAACACACTTAAGTACTTTGCGATGCTTAACTTAAATATCACACAATCTATCATGCTAAGATGGCAAAGAAGACGACAACATCAAGCATGACACAAGTTTCCCAAGATCTTAGGTGCTCTAACTCAGTCATCATTCAAGGCATAAGTCACACTTAACAATATACAAGCAAACACTATAATTGGAATCTGCCAATTTCTGGACATGCAAACAGCAGCTACAAGATTTATCTATAACTGGAGTTACACAAATCCAAATGACTTGAAGAAGACATTTTGGAAAGCTTATGAAATTATCTACATTTCATCTATAACCATCACAGCATGATTCCTAAGTTAAGTTGGTCGAAATTATACCTTTACAGAAACTGGTTCATACAAAACAGAGAGCAACAAATCATGTATTCTAACTTTAAACACTTGTAACTCAAACACTACTCGGTCAAATGATACCAAATTTTAACAGCAGCTAGATACATAAATTATCTACAACTTTTGTATAAACAAGTTTCACAACAAAGCACATTGTCATGAAGAACTTTGCTAAGTTACCAGATCTATCCATAAACCACATTTGCAAGAAAATAAATATTAACTTATGTTGCAAACACATAATTAGGCAAAACCAACTTTACCAACATGTCACACATGACTAAAGAACACCAGAAAACCTAGTGTCCATGACCAAATAAATTCTTTTAATGCATTTCTTAATTTATTTTAGATAACAAGGTGACTTAATGAACATATACCAAAAGTATACAATAAATTCTACAAAAATTACAGTGGATCACATATCCTCTCAATAGTCAACTGTACAAATTTAACTCCATTTGAATATGTATAGCAACCTCTATGAAAAAGACAAGTTGCTAAAGCAAGAAATCATGTGAGAGCGAGATAAACCAATAACTCACTCATACTTCATCCAATATTCATGAAATTTTTACCACACATCAACTATCACATGAGTAGCATGCCACAAAAATTTCACTTCATTTGGAGCCCTAGATCTGCAGTTATGGAAAATAACAAATTCAACTAGCATTACAACCTTACTGCACAAATCTATTTTTACCGCAAAATATTGAAACTAAAACATGTCATATTATAGATCTAATGCATAGAGAATTTCACAAGGATTCCAAAAAGTCCTCATTTGCTATTTTACGAATTTCCTATGAATTACTATGAATTTCCAAAGATTCAGCAAATTTACTGCAAATAGGTCTTTGTCGGCACTATTCAATTGAGTCACAGACTTCGCAGTTAGATCCCTCCCTTTCTTTAAATTCTTGCGCGAGGTCCCTGGTTTTCTTCCTCACAGCGGCAAAGCAAGGAGCCTGGCCGGCTCGCGGCTCCGGCAGCCGTAGCCATCACCGGCGGCGGTGGAGTGGCGGGGAGGACCAGGCGTCCCGCTAGCACCCGCTGGTGGCCTCGGGTGGCCGAGAGGCGGCCCGAGGTGGACCGGCCATGTGCACCGGTGGTCAAAAGCGACGGCGGCCGGTGACTGCAGTGCTCCCAGCGTGGTTTTGGACGGCGAGCACGAGCACGGCGTGCAGGAGAGGGAGGCAAAGCTGATGGCGTTGCTTGTGAGGAGCGAGGGGGCTGAGAGGGGAAAACAACCGCGACAGTGGGGCTTCGCTCATCTGCCATGGTAGGCGAGATAGCGAGAGGGAGCGAAGGGCGAGAGGGAGGCCGAGCGAGTGAGCCAGAGAGAGCTGAGGGCGCCAGGTCTCCGTTTTCACGAGCACGGTCGTGAGGTGGCGAGCGGCGGGCGCACCAGAGAGCCACGCGGCAGCGGCGCACAGCCATGGTGGGGCGCGAGCTCTGCATGGCTACCACGTGCTCCCCCTTTGGGGAATTTCCCAGAACACCTGGCAGGCGACGACGTGGCCACATTAGAACCAAGTTTTGGGCATCTTCGGGGCATATTCGGTTCTAGTCGCCTTAAGCAAAGTGGCTGATCTCTAAGTCCTCTCCAACATTCGTTTAGGGTAATTGGCCATTAGGGCTGCAGGTTAGTGGCTAATTAAGCCCCAAAATGACAGTGTCAGTGCCTTGATAGCGGTTAAGTAAACGCAAAATTGAGGACCAAAACGGAGTCAAACTTAGTGCAACTTTTTGTATGCTCTTCTCCAATACATAACCTTCAACTTTTATTTTTGGACCAACTCAAGTTGCTTAGCAAAATTTGGAGAACGCGGGATGTCGATGTCGTTGCTTAGCGAAACTCCATGACTTAGAATAATTCTAAGTGCGGAAGACTGCAGCAGAATCAATCTTGTGACCTTTGTTTGTCAAGCTTAGAGATATATTTAGACTTGGGTCCTTAAATAAAGTTTGTAGTACACAAACTATACTACAACTTTTATTTAAGGTCAAACCTTGTATCTTGAATATAAACCATTCTTTTACTTTGGTCAAAGCAGCATCTCGTTAACCCTAGAATTAGAGTTTTCGACCAATTGAGGCCTTTTCTTGACATGTGCTCAACACAAACCCTTCATGACTTTTGTTGTAGAGTTAAATTAGAGTTGTTTGAGCAAGGTTGCAAGGTTTGGTTGACTTCATAGGTTTCCACCCACTTGATAAAGCAATTCCTGCAAAGATATGACTTATCATTTCATGTGACTTTTTGATTCCAAACTTCATGAAACTTTTCCAGTGATCCATATAAATGGGTATTGATGTGAGAGACATGAAGATATTCCAATAACACTAGCCAAGCATATATCTTAAAAAGGGCCTATATGTAAAGCAAGGGTGCAATATCTGAGTTTAGGTTGGGGCTCATTTCCATAGGTTTGACCTTGACATCTTCATCATCACTTAATCTGTCATGTTTGAGCTCAAACCCACTGCTTAACTGGTGACAAACACCTGGGGTGTTACAGCCCTCCCCCCTGAAAGGAATCGCGTCCCGAGATTCGGTGCGAAAGACTTTTAAGGGAAGAGAAACATGTCATCTAGTTTCCAACATCAGTGATACATTAGGCTACTTAACTTCAGAGTATTAGAGAGGCTAATTTGATCATGACACTTTTTGATACTTGCTCTTTGTCGTAAGTTGTTGTCTGAAGAATTTCCTTCGTTGGTGTCCATAAAGCATTGTTACATTGGAAGGAATCCAAGATAGCACTGTCCTACGTACTTCGTCCTCGATGTACGAAGAGTGCTACAAGCGTAGACTAATTACTTGTAACATCTACTTCCCTAGTGGATATAACATAGACCTATGGACTTTGCACTAGATCGCAGTCGGTTGATGAATATTCCTTGCAACGGTGTTATATTTGTTCCCAAGGGTTGAAAAGCAGTTCTCTACTAAAGTGGCTCGAGCACAACTTTTCGTAAAGGATATGATCATAGATGGGGTAAACATTTGTTGAGGGTATAAGAAGCTAGTTAACCAATATCCAAACTAGTTGTAGCGGTACACTCACTCATACGTCAACTGAGGGGGTAAACAACTGTTCACTAGAACAATCTACTACTAACTGCTAATTCTCTTCATCTATTGATGAGATCACTGGTGTCTGTTGATGAGATCACTAACAAAATTCTCACCGCCACGTTTGGCACTAGTCCCCTGCCGCGCTAACCCGGCGGCTTCACATGGATGTCTCTATGCCTCCCTTTCCTCCCTGGTCCTCCCACGGCCGACGACGGCCCTGCTGCCTCTGCCTGCCTTACCCAAGCCCCTTTCTAAGCCAAACACTGCTGCCTCTGCCTGCCTTACCCAAGCCCCTCAAATGATTGTCCCTATCGCCCCACCACTCCACCCCTGCCGCCTCCGCCTGCCTCCCCCAAGCCATTTCTAATCCTGCAGTGCCTAAACCCAAACCCAAATTCTTGGTGGGTGCGACAGTGGCACTTGAAATCGATCTCGATTTCAGGCACCCAAACCCAAAATCGCACCACCACCACCACCACCAACTACAAACAGAAGATGCATCAGAAGCAACGGGATATCTTCTAAATGGAAAATAGCGATGAATCTCGAGTTTCATACTGAAGACAACTTGTACCATTCCAACCTAAATGAATCAAGTAAAAGCACACTAAATAGGCTGCGCCCTTAATTGATTATACAAGCAATCGTCTCTTGCCGACTCGACAAACTATGAAGAGGACAAATCTAGCTGCAGAACAGTAAATAAGCTACAACAGGGTTCTTGCAGGTTATTCAGCTTTGTTCCTCGGTCTCATTAGCCTCCCTCTCTTCTGCAGCCGCTGCCATCAGCTCATCAAATTTCTCCGTCTTGCCAAGCAATATTTCAATCTGCGCATTATAAGAGTATAAGAAAGGAGTCCAACTTGACCTAAAAAAAAAGAAAGGAGTCCAACAAATAAACTTGAAAATGTGCAACCATTGACCACGGGAAGAACATTTACCTTGGCCTTCTGGAGAGTTCGGGGCCTAGTTTCGTCTTTGACATCAACAGTAGATGTCATGATCTCTGCATGTGATTCTCGAAGGTTAGGATGAAAGAGAACAGAACTCTATGAACATTTACTTTATTACAAACAAGACTCACTCTTCTCGACAGCAAGGCCATTATTTTTCAGAATTTCTGCTACTGTCACCACCGTTGCAATGGCTGAAAAGAGTAAATAAAAGATAAAAGTTAGCAGGTTCAGTAGTGCAAAAAGAGCAAACGCAATAGGAAAATGATTCATCATAAAACAATGCCTGAAGTGTAAATTAACATAACATATAAATGCAAATTTGAGCTTAGAAATTGTTTGCAACAGAACTGATGGCAAAATGCTATACATGATGACTAAATCAAGTTGTAGCCAAAGTAGAATGGCGGATTGCAACAACTGAGGACAAGATTTCAACCATAACTCTAATCAGCAAGCTATGAGGGCACTAGTTTTTGTGATCACATAAACTGGAAGTTCCAGAACTCTAAAACAACTTCACCTAGTTTTAGAGAAACAACCACCCCCACAATTGATCCAACGATTGTCAGGAACACTCTTCCATGTTCTATCAGAGAAGCTAACCACAACTAATTAAAAACCAAAGTTACTTTCTATGTTTGAACCGTGGCCTTGGGAGGCAATATTGATGTGTTCAGGGGATCCTAGGCCGAAGAACGCATGAAACCCAGTCCTGACCCAAGCTTTTTAAGGCACACATATGCCCCATTATATACTATATAAGCCTTTAATGCCACCTCGCACTACCGTATGGCCCAAATTCACCACCCACTTCTGTGGCCAATTCCATACCATCTACTGCATGTCTGTATGCCACATTAGTTCCCAGACAAGCTCACCGCTGTCCTCGTGTGGATACACTCTCACACCATGAGGAAACACCTGCCATGGATTGTGCCAATATGGACTAGGGTTATCCGAGCGCTAGTTGCTTCGCATTTACTCTGCATCTGCCACTTGTTCTCTAGGTAAAGAATAATACTACAATGAGCTATCTGCCCACAGATGTAAAATTAACGAAAGTTGTGCCGTGGACATATACATAAATACTCCTGGACATATACAATGAGTATATATGATAATCAAAAAAGAAAGATGGGTACTAAACCAGTAAACACGTACCAAAGTAACCATCTACACATCTGGCAAGTACAAAGATACCACACATTGACAATCATGTACATAGGATGGAATAATGAATCAATGCTACACATCTTTCCACAAACCTTCTACAAAACCTCAATCACTCGCAGGCATAGCTATGAGGAGATTTAAATATAACAAATAAACGGAAAAACTTCAGGAGGCAAAAGATTTACCCATGCCGAGGGCCGACAGCTCCACTTCGTTGTGCAGTTGCATGTACCTCTGCACAAGAACAACATCAGACAGCAGATTAGGCCTCCGTTTGCATCCTCTATACTCGGGAATACGCTCAAATCCAGTCAAATCGCCGGCAAATACATCTCGTCAGGCAAAACCCCAACTAAAGGGAAACCCTTTTATTTAGCTTTATATAAACCCCGCGAACAAATCGAAATCCTAACCACAAGCAATCGCAAATAACCGCAAACTCTTGTGTTATCCTCCACCGCGAAAGAGAAGATTGGGATTATTTTCCCCCCTCCTCACCTTGGCGAGGTTGACATAGAAGAAGAGGGGCTTCTTGGTGTTGGAGACCTGGATGCGGTTCTTCTTGTGCTCCTCCGCCCCGGCACCGGCACCGGCCGCAGCTCCTCCGCCCGAGATGCTGAGGTTGCTCACGGCCTCGGTGACCTCCTCCATCGCCGTCGCCGCGAGGAAACTTGAGAGCTTGGTGACGCGCGAGAGAGGCAACGGGATTCGGCGGCGATGGATGGAATTGGAAGGGAAGCCCTGTCGCTGCCGCGTTTTATACGGGGTAGGGTTACGGGCTTACGGCGGTCGGCGGGGTCACCGGTTATTTCTTTTTGCCTAAAATAGGGTCCGTATCCAGCACCGGCTCAGGGCCTGTTCGTGTTTATGGAGCAAATATAATAGCATGTTATAAGCCGGCTGAACGTTGATGTAAAAAAAAGAGGAGAAAAAAGAGAGAAGAAATGGGCTATAAGTTTATAGTTGATTTAGACATAAAATCATGAAACTCTGAGATAGGTGGGCCATGTATTAACATCGAAGAGCTAACTACTGTACGATTAGGCTGAGAGGTAGGTTGCTAGGATCAGCAGCGGGCTATATTATTAGCCTGGCTCCTAAGAGCAACTCTAACAGATGTGCTAAAATAAATAGCTAAATTTTATAGTTTAGCTCTTTTATAAAATATAGACTCCTAAAAAAAGAAGAGTTTTCCAACAGAGTTGCTATTTCTCATCTTGTATATTAAAAAATTGCAATGTCACCAACTACTATGGATCTATTCCTGACGTTTAAAACTTTCCACGGACATATTCTTTCGAACTCGTCCGCAGCAACGTCCTGGCGGCTCTGCCCCTTCGCGTGAATAGAAGACTCCATGCGTTCTAGGCTCCTAGCAGCGATATCGCCATTGTGTGCGTCACCAGCACGAGACGCTAATCTCAGTGGCGACAGGCTGCTGCTACCCTGCAGGTGTTTCGACCCATCATCGTGTTTGTTGCTTTGCTTGATATCAGATGAGTAGATACATTGTTCATGTATCAACATATATATATATATATAGGGAGAGACTATTCAGCAGCCGGCTACAAAATAAGTTATTCTGTAGCCACCTCTATTTACCATAATTTTATATACTAATTTACCATAATGTCAATACATATTTACGATAGTTGGGTTACTATAACACATGGGAATATTTACCATAACGTTATAGTAAACCACTTAGTAAGGAGTTACTGTAAATCTCATAAATTAACATAGTAATTATCGTAACTCAAAGTGGCTACAGAATAAGTTATTCTATGGCCAGCTACAGAATAGTAGTTCTATATATATATATATATATATATATATATATATATATATATATATATATATATATATATATATATATATATATCCTTTACAGAGTAATATAGATAACAAGGTTCATGCAAGGACATTAATCACTCCGATATGCTGTGAACTAAAATGTTTCAGAAAATTAGACATATCTCACACTATGCCTAAATCTAAAAATTGAAGATCATGGTAGTACTAATTTTGAAGCCGTCTTGCAAGTATTTTCTTCCGTTAATCATCGTAAAACTGTTGCTGTCTTGTTGACATGGTGCTCGTATCAATATTCATAATTCTTTTTTCTTCTGGATCCCGCTCGAAATCAAAATTTTCTTTGTCTAAGTTTTATTCTTTCTTCCTACAAGGCAAGGGCTTTTTGGCACACTCTTGTTTCTTCAACTCCCTCTCCTCTTTCTTCAATTCCTTCTCAGCATCCATCTCTTTCTTCTTTGCTAATAAATAATCCAAAGCTTCAACGCTTGAACGCTGCTTTAATTTTTGCTTTTCCTTCTTAGTCCCTGTAGGCCTCTCCACTATGGTTATTGTGGTTTGAGTCTCAGCTACAGTACCAGTGACAGGGTCTGGTGCATCAGTAGCAGGAGTTGAACTAGCAGTGGTCTTTTGCTTTTTGCTAAATGGTTTCTGAGGTCCAGTTGGTTGGCGCCTATTCGTCCACTTCGAGTGGTCTTTGAGCTTTTTTCAGCAATGTATGTACTGGAATGTCCTGTGCAATGGGTCATCATTCTTGTACATAGTTAATGTGTTTGCTTGCTGCAATGGGAAACAAAGATGACACATGAGATTCAGCAAAAACATATAGGAAATTAGCATGTGAAGGTAGGTTATCTAACCTTGTCATCAACAGATGCACCACTCTAATTTTGGACCTCTACCTTCGAAACACAGCCACTCTAATTTTTTTCTTCGTGGCGGTTAGTTTTTTCGTGCGAGATGCTCACCCATCCATCTCGCGGTGCCCCACCGGTGACCCCTATTGTTCTGTTTGCTGCTCATGTGGCCCTCGTTCGTTCTGAGGATTATCCTCAGATTTCCGAGGACCTCGTCAAGCTTGAGATTGAAACCCCATTTGTCATTAGATTTGGGACAAAATGAAGGGGAAGAGGGCTAAGCTGACTATGCCCCGACTCCGATTCTCCTCCACCTCCCATGGCAATCGCAACACAAACAAGAAGGAGATGATGGATCCTCAGCATGTTCGTCGTAACTTCACATGGGGCATCAACAACAATACCCTCACACACACACACACACACACACACACACACACACACACACACACACACACACACACACACACACACACACACACACACACACACACACACACACACACACACATATATATATATATATGATTATGGCGGTGGTGATCTTCAATGCTCTGTTGCAATTCCAAAAGCTGGCAAGTGTCTCTATGGATAATCCTATCACTTTTGTCTGGAGGATGAGCTCATTCATCTGCACACACAATTGTTCTTCCTGATTGTGTCTATAAGAACTACAATGGGCATCATTGCTATATTCTCCCACGTCTTCATTGGTATCCTCTTAGCCTTTGTAGCAAGCCTTGTCAGCCAACTCACTGGGATGGAAGCTATACACATCGCCACAGCTTGGGCCAGCAGAATCTTTGGGTACTCCCTTGCTGAGTACCGTCAGCGCATTGGGATAGGAAATGCGGCAAATGTAGTAGTTACACTAATCCCGAATAATCAAAGCAAGAAATAGAAAAAGGTTAAAGATGTATACAAATTGTGTGTTCACTCTAAGCTTAGTCGCTTAGTCATCATTTGCTTGGTGACACAATTGGTGTGGCTGGTATTCTTCCATGCCTACGATGATGTCTATTACATGGTGTTGGAGCTTTCGGTTTTGATATGGTGGATTTTGTATTTCTACTTATTGATCATTTCACCATTAATGTTGCATAGAGTGATTATCTCTACTGAGTACATGTGCCCCATCATATCATTCCATATTGGATAATGCCCACCAGTCTCTTCTACTTCCTTATAAGTCATGTGGTTTAGGTGTATTACTTTACGCTGTAGATGTTGATCATTGCTGTTGTCCTTGGTTTTATCCTGTCAATACATTCTCACTATTTGCAACTGGTAGTAGGAGGTAGAAGGAAGAATCTAAAAATGCCAATACTTTTGAGGAACACTGCTTTTGTTGCTCGACGTGTTGGGGCTACTATTGCTGAAATAGTGAGATTACTGCTCATGTTAGAGAAGATATTAGGGTCGCTGATAGAAATAGTGATATTATTGTTATTGTTAGAAAGGATATCACTTCTTCTGTTGAACATAGTGAGATTATAGCCGAAGCAAGAGAGGATGCCCCTATTCTTGCTAGGAATAGTGAGTGTACTGCTACTGTTGAAGAGGATGTCACAACTACTATTGAAGTGAAGCTTACTACTATCCCATCCAAGCAAATTAAGAGTAAAGAGCCGTGTGTTGTATATTAAGCAAGTTCTGTAGAGAAATGGCATATTGGGACCGTGCTGAATGTTTTTCCATGCCTGGGCAAGATGAATCAATATCAAAGGTCTGTATCCTACTATCTCCTCTACACTTATTGATGTGGACTTGTTTATTAGTATTGTCTACTAGTTGGTAGTTAGTACTGCTTGATGTATATCACTTATCCCATTGTTCAAGACTGAATTTGATTGGGTCTTGTGATTGGTGCCATATTTCTATTATGAAAGTTCAATAGTCAAGCCCTTCTAATTTTTCATCTTTTGTTCTCTTTAATACTTTTCATCTGCTTGTCGTACAAAATAGTTCTTTGATGTTCCCTTGGCAAAAGAATCTATTTACTTTTATGAATAGTTGACATAGAAGGCAGTTGAATTTGATGGTTGTTGATGGCGTGGATCAACATGTTGGTTTGGGACCGAACATAGAGAGAAGAGAGCGATAGAGAGTGTGGCAAACGAATCGAGGGCCAAGTCCCCTCCCCTTTTATAGGGAATGTGGGAAGGGAGGTTTTTATTATTTCTCCTAGTAGGGCTTGTATTTTACAATAGAGCCTCTAGGGGCTATATATGGACCCTAAAGCTTATCTTACAAGCCCATAAGCTATGTAATTGGGCCCTAAAAACACTAATGGGGTTCCTAACATATAATACACCCCCAATAGTAGCCCCTCAGCTATTCGGTTTTGATCGAAATTACAATACCTAATAGCTGAATACAATTAAGTGTGGCCCAATTACAACTCGTCCTGACATGCAGCTCTTGTCTATATGGAGAAGTCTATGAATGGTTTTATTTTTAGCTAGTCTTCAGCCAGTCTTCGTTGTTAACCTTCGCCTGGACCTCCATGACCTTATTTTTGGCAGCTTGCTTCTTGGTATGGCCTTCATCCCTTGACACCTAATTTTTATAATTGAGCCTTCGTTGACGACATTGATGTAGTCGAAGTAGGTGAAGTAATGATGTAGTCTAAGTAGGCGAAGTAGTCACAGATGATCACGACACATCTTCAAGCTTTCACTCATGGGTGCCAGTCAAAGCTTTTGTCTTCAGACAGATTGGTTGTCCAATGCGCTCATCGCCAGCTCCTGTTGGCTAGTGCTTGTGAGAAATTCTTTTATGTGCTTCAAGTAAACGACGTAGGCGTGGTTGATGTCACAAATAGTGTAGATGGATACCCTCATTCCAATTGACAGTGAGGGTAAAGTCAAATATGCCAATGGCAATCCCTCCACTCCAAAATGCTGGCGAAGGTGGTCTCGGTTACATCAAAGCTGATGACGAAGCCCCTTGTAGAAATGTTGATGAACACGTAATCGATAATGACGAAGTTGGGGTCGAGGCCCCTCGCTGAGATGCGTTGAACATATTATCGATGAAGTTAAAGTCAACGACAAAGCCTCTCGCTGAAATGTTCATGAAGGTGTTGTTAATAACGCCAAAGTGGTTGGCGAAGTCCCTTGACAAAATGTTGGCAAATTAAAAGCGATGTTGTTGATTGCCAAAGTCGATGGTCAAGCCCTTCACTGATATTTTAGCGAAAGCGAAGTAAGTGATGCCAAAGCATATGGCAAAATCCTTGGACGATGTTTTGGCGAAGGTTTAGTTGATGACGCCAAAGTAGATGGTGAAACCCCTCACTAATATGTTGGCGTCGGTGAAGTCAAATTAGCCGAAGTTGGTGGTGAAGCTACTTACCAATATGTTTGCAAAGGCGTTGTTGGTAACGTCAAAATTAGTGGCAACGCCCTTTGCCAAAATGTTGGGTTGGTTAGTGTCAAGTTTGCTGAAGTTAGTGGCGAAGCCCCTTCGCTGAAATGTTAGCGAAAGCGTAGTTGAAGACGTCGAAGTCGACGACGAAACCCCTCGCCGTAACTCAACCAAAGTCTCGAACAATGGGTCATCAAACTGCTAATGGCAAAGTGGGGAGCAAAAGCGAGAGCGAATGATGTAATTCTTGGAGAGAGTGCCTTGATGGGATTTGGTGCTTTATTGTTGGTATGACTGCTTTGGTGTCTTATGCTGTTATTTTTATGGGGGCGAAATAGGCTAGAGGCAGAAAAAAGAGCCCCATGGCTTCTTGCTTTACTTTGGCGCCTTGAGGCCAACAGCTAGTTTTCAAATGCCTTGAGGGTCGGGAGTTTCAACGTGAGTCGGGAGTTCCGATGGTCGGAAGTTCTGGCATTCATTGGGAGTTCCGATGCCTCACATTGTCACTACAACGTAGTTATCGTTGGGGCAGTGTAAGTCATCCCAAACGTGTCTGGTATTATACGGCTATAAAACGGTTAGTTTTTCCAAGGGGGCTATAAATACCCCAAGCCTCCATCTTTGGAGGCTGCTGGTTGCTATACATATTTTTGAGCCTTGCCAACTCTCCTAAACCCTCTCTTAGTGAGTGTGTGATCCAAATCACAAAATCCATTTGTGGGTTAAGAGAGAATTTGAAAAAGAGAGCAAGCCACCACTTGAGCACTTATGCATATTGTCAATCTCATGATTTGCATTTGTTACTCTTGGACTCTTCGGTCCTAGATGGTTAGGCGTCGCCGAAGAGCACCCAAGAGATTGTGGTGTGCCTCAAAAAGTTTGTAACGGTCAATTTCGCCGCCTCGGAATCAACTAGTGGAAGGAGGAAAAGGAGTTGGAAAAGACTCTGGCTAGAGTGACCTTCATGGTACCCTCTAGGGCTGACCTTCGCTGGGTCGCTCGCAGCTCCCTCAATGGAGAGTAGGACTCGAACGAGTCCGAAGTTCGGTAAAACAAATATCGTGTCTCAATTCACATTTCACTTGATATTTGTATTGCTCCAGCTTTTGTGCAGGCTCTCTGTGTATATTGTCATCTCTAGTAGGTGCCTGTAGTTTGGTTTGAAGATAGAAATTGAAAGGAGCAAGTTTGGGGCTGCTCTGCAGAACCCGTGCATACCAGACACGTTCGGTATTTCCTGCTTGTGCTGAATATATTCATTCTCTGTTCTAACTTTGTGTTGCAGGGTTGTAGCTTCTAGATATATTCTTTATATCTTGTATACTCTGTGTCTAACTTGTGAGGGGTGACATTACTCTTAATTTGAAGTTTCCATTTTGGAAACTCCCTTCTTTAATTGTTTCCGTATTTAAATGTGTTAATTTTTCAGAAATGCCTATTCACCCCCTCTAGGCGGCATCCTAGGTCCTTTCATTCTTGAGCCTTATAAATACTATTCCAAACCTTTCCTTGCCTAACCATGTCCTTCTTTACCACTCCAACTTGACCTATCTTCAGGAGGCTCGTTCACACACAACTCTATTAGTGAGGGGAAGCCATTCTTGAGAAAATCCTTGAAAACACCCCTTACACTGACATTCCTGAAGAAACCATTGAGTCTGGTCCCGACCAACAAAAGGATGCACACATAACCGAATCCAAAATTTCTTCAGATCCTTCCTATGATCCAGTTGCCAAAGAACGTTCCATTCTAGGAACATATCACACTTCTAGGGATGATGAACCCCATCCTTTTACATGTCCCTTTGAATTCGAGGATGACCTTTTCCTTGATGCTGATTTTGGGAACACCTTAGAGCCCCCCAATTCAACACCATCTCATGCCTCGAATTCCTATATGAGCATCAGGGAAAATTCAAGGATGAAATATCAAACGAACCCATAGAGGGAGAACCAATTCATATAGAAGCCATTTCTATCCTCTCACCCTCTATGCTCACAATCAATGTCTCATCAAAATCTATTTTTAGGGGTGAGCTTATGTCAATCTCCCTTGTGGAGGATTTGAATTATCATGATGTTTACACCAAAATTTGGTAAGCTTTCTCTAGAAAGGAAGAGATCGGTCGATGATGTCGAAAGCAAGAAAGATCTCCTAATTGATGTATATTTATGAGCTGACCAGGAAATATTCTCTAGTACATTTTCGGAGAAGCCTCACGTACGAGACGTCTTCATGTGAAGCAGCGAAGGAGATATCATTGGCAGGAAGTTAGATTTCAGCAAAATATCAAATAGCTAGCATCACCCGTACATATCGGAGTGGGCAACCGGCAAGGCAAATAGAAAAGGCTGAAAGCCCAAGTGCTATACGAGCTGTGCTTGACTTGGATACCAGCAAGATTAAAGCAGAGGAGATATACATGTATACGTGATCATTAGACTTGCATGTTTGGCTATTATGGGTATTCATGCAAGTGTGGCCAATTAATATATTAATCTCGTGCCGTGTCTTCCAGAACGGAGGTTATGCCCCTCTCGGCTTCTGGGCTTGAGAACACAAGGGGGAGGAAGAGAGAGTTTGGGTAATTGATCTTCCTTAACCCTTCAACGTTTGGGCTACACAATTATAAGGCCTGCGGCCACAACTGCTGAGCCAATGGCTCCTGAAAACAAGCAACCAATAATAGGAAACTATAAATCTGGAAACAAAGCTAATCCTGCCGATTTCTAGCCACTGGTGTCGATCTTGACCGGTTCGTCGATCTCCTGCCGCGCCTGTGCAGCGCGCTCCGCGGCCCTGCGCACGTCGCGGGCACGGCGACGCCGCGTGTACGTTTTCCCGCACATGACAACTCACGTGCAAGGCTAAACAGATCAACTAATGAAGAAGGAATATTTTAATATTGTTTGGCCGAGCTGCATAAGGAAATAAATCAACATATCTTTGGATGGAGACACGAAGCTTCCTGACTCCTAACTGCTGACGTGATGAGGATGCAAGATGAGTCCAATTGAAAATATATGCATATACGTATACGTGACTGGAGACGAAAGGAATATTATTTTATCGACGTCTAGGTGCACATCAAGGATGAGAAGCAAGGACATGTATCATGTATATGCGTATACAAGGTCGGCTAGGTGTCATACATGGATACGTCAGTCAAAGAAGCTATGTTTAGTAACAAGAATCTGTCCATGAGCTGCATGCATTTTCAAGAAGCCTAGATGCCACATGATTATATTTACTTACGTGAGGAGGAAGGAAGGGAAGTCAAATCGGACCTGTGTTGAAATACATGGCAGCATGGCGTGGTTACAAACAAGATAGAGGTTCGGAGGATTAATGCCCAGTATAGTGCTCATGCTAACGCCACGGTTTCATTTCAGGAATGCACATGAAAACAATAAAACAAATCAAACCAACATATTTTTCTTGCAGGGGGGAGGGGGAGTTTGATGTTTGATCATACTAAACCAGTCAACATTGTTATTCAAACATTAAGATTCTTAGAGAAAGTGAGAAACCATATCTACTAAGAATATTAGTAGATGGGAAATGCATACAAATCGTAATCCTATACTACCTAGCTTCTTATATTTCATCGGACACACGAAGATATCGATGGATAGGCAACCGTCCTTTGCACGCTTTATTTGAGCTGTCAGCATGCACATGGCTGTTCTTCATATCAGTTTTGAATTCATATGCTTTCTTCATGGAAACGTAAGCCAATTACCTGAAATATGTTAAATAATATAAGCACTTATGGGTGCCATATACATCTTTCCATCTTGTCCAATTAAAGTTTTCAAAGGCGTAAGGTACAGTTAAATTTTTTTTTACGAATATGTACTCGATAATCACCAACAATTGAACTCAAACAAATAATTCATTTGATCTTGAAGAGTGGCAATAAAAGCAGACCGGTGGTACGTAAAAAAGGCCTGATCTCAGGTTTGGAGCTTAGAAAAATAGATTTTTTATTCATGAAAATGAAAAAAAGAAACAGTCTTTGCAGCTAGTAAAAAAGCACTGCTACAACCCACAGGCCGCAACCCAAATACACTGTGCACAGTACCGAAAACATTACCAGAACATGACTTACCACCTTCACACCATTGCTTACTATCAAGGTAGGCGTTAGGGTATCCAAACCCTGAAAAACAAGATTCTCACAACTTAATAACCTAACATAAAGGCGATGAACAAAAAATCCAGAGATTGCTGTAAGTCATGATATTCAATGATCGAATGACATAAGACATAACATCATAATGTGCCATTGCGCCATCTAGAATAAGCCATAGATCACTGTCACTTGCATGAGCATTCACTGCAGTCCTCAACTCATTTATCTGTTTATTTTGGTCCTCTAGCCATCTAGCATATTCAATGTCAAAAGTCAACACTCCTGCAACAAGGTTATAATTTCAGATGCACTTCTAAGGATAAAGATAGCACTCAATCAAGATAGATTAATTAAATCCAGAAACACATAGAGGTACACAGATATAACAAATTAAAATATTTCCATTTCCACTCATGGCATAGGTTTGATCTTCAGAGCTCGAAATGAAGATTCCCTGAAAGTAATATCAAAGAGAGTCAAAATAACAGCACAAAGGTACTATTTTCCAAGCACTCAGTAAACATACATGCAACTAAGAAAGTGTTACCTGCTGGTGAGCTTTCTAGAGTTCCTGCTCCAGTTGTGCAAGTTTCAGCTTACTGCTCTCCCGTTGCTGCACATATGCCTTCACCAAAGATGAGAAGCAAATTGTGATGGCTAATTTGATATATGGAGAACAGACGTGCATCTTGTTGCTCCAAATTAATTTGACATGGATAGCTCAAGGTTGCAGGTGAGGTTTGTACGGCAAGATCAGGAGATTCTCTGCTCGGCGAGATTAGGTACCTGTTCTGCTCGTCGAGGCGCTTCTCTGCTTGGTGAGATCAAGTAATTGTTCTGTTCGGCGATGAAATCCCAATAGCACCTTCTAGTTTTATATAGAAGATCCAAACGAAGAAAAAGGCAAAAGGAATTCGTGTAGAACGGGGAGTTTTATATAGAAGATCCAAACGAGATTAATGTTTGATCCAAACGGGTCGCGGGCGCAGGCCGGAGGAACGTCAGCACGGGCACTATACTACAAGTTAACTGGAACGATCAGAGATCACTCCGTGGTAACTGGTAAGCTGCTGCTAGCAACCTACGCCAGCTGTTGTTTCCCAGTTCTCACTGGAAGTTACTCCGAATACTTCACAGCTATACTTCCATAAAAAATATTTTGTTTATTTTGTTATACAAATGCAGAAATGCTCGAATTAGCAACAAATTCATTTTAATACGAAGCGACAGGTCAGTGTCTTTGTGATTAAGCAATCAAAAGGACAAGAAATGTAAACACTCTGTAAATTATATTCTTGGAAAGGGCGAACAAACAAGAAATTGGTTAAGGCTTTGGCAAGATACGCTGACTGCTACTAAGCAACTGGAATATATGGCAAAAGGAACATGAACTTTGCTCTAGTTTGATATGGTAAGCTTTTAACTGCATGAATAAGCAATTCTATGATCTATTTACCAATCAGCAGGATAGATAGATAGAAGAGGAACTATGTTCAAAATTCTTACAAATTCATCCGGAAGAATCGATGCAACTTCATATGCAAGTAAAAGAAATGAGAATCTTTGCAACCAGGCAGATTATTATGCTACAACTACATGCCTGGAATCGATCAAAATTGCGTAGTAGAAATTTATCTCAAGAATTGGGATGTCAAAACAGCACGGAACTCACCTCGTGTAGGGGCACTGCGGCGGGGAAAGGTGCACGCCGTCGCCGTGCTTGCGTGCGCCGAGCCTTGTCGCGTTGTTCCTCGCGAAACCTCGCTCCACCACGGCGGCAACGTCGTCCGCGGACGCGCCGTACCAGGCGAACTTGGCGGTTCCGGCGGCGGCTCCGCGCGCGTCGGCGAGCAACCGTGCCTGCTCCTGGAACGCGGTGGTCCTCGCGCCGTGCGCGATCTTGCGCACCGCCGTGATCGCCGCGCCGCGCGGCGCCATCCCATAGCTGAGGAACAGCTTGCTGACGACCTGGTAATACTTGTTGTTCTCCTCGAGCCTCGCCGCCGCGTTCCCCCACGCCTTCCTCCTCTTGGCGTCCACCCCCACCCCGGGGCTCTCCCCTGAGCGCTCGTCCACGACCGAGGACGACTCGGCCTCGTCCTCCGCCGCCGGCGCGCCGTCGTCCCTCTTGTGCTTGTTCCTCCCTCCGCCGCAGTCGGCGGGCGCCGGGAAGAAGCAGCCCCCGCGGTGGTCGATCCACGCCAGCCCGGTCTCCTCGCCGGTGGCCTCGTCGATCCTGACCATCCGCAGGAAGTCGAACAGGTACGCCTTTCCCCCGCACGAGGCGTCGGCCATCGCCCTCCTCTCCTGGAACGCCCGCCGCAGCCGCGGCACCGCCTCCCCGGTGACGTCGACCCACTTGCCGTCCTCAAAGCAGAGGAACCTCGCCGGCGCGCCGCTCCGCCGGAACTCCCGCCACCCCCGCAGCAGCGTCGACGTGCCGGCGGCGGCCGCGGATTTCTTGCGTCAATATTCCTTTTTCCACGACTCAGGGAGGGGAGGAGGAATACCGTACAAAATATGCCGATCGTTGGATCGTGTGTGAGTAACGAGAGAGAATATTGAGAACAGATCTAAGCAGTTGATTTGGATATGGTTGATTTTGTGTGTATAAATTTTAAGGTGTATTTAGGATGACCATCTCAGCAGGGGACGTTTTTCTAAGTGTACCAAGTGAAGAAAACTTGGTGCATTAGTAGGGTAGATACATGTGGAGTCATTGTATCTTAATTTTTTCCCTTTATTTAGATATATTTTGTTAGGCAAGTCCCTTCAGGACTCTTATCCGCCCAGGGTATAAATATAAACTCCTAGCCATTTTAAAAAACACACACACATCAATCAAAATCAGTCTTTACTTTTTTGGCTTCACGCCAACCCTTAGGAGTGGGAGTAATGTAGCTTTTCGACGAGTTCTTAAGTAAACAGGGCTGCATCGACTGATCGACCTCTAGCTTGCTTGTGAGTATCGTCACGACTTGTATTGTGCTTGTAAAGCTGCATCAGCTGATTGATCTTTTATGAGCCATAATATAAGTTAGTTATCGATCTGTATCGTTGTTTGTAAGGCTGCATCAGCTGATTGATCTCTTATGAATCATAATATAGATTAAAGTTATCGATCTTGTATTAAATAACTTGTTGTTTAATACAATATCACCAGTTATCGAATCTGCTAAGATTAGTAAGATTTTTCTTGCTATTTTTGATTGATTCACCAGTTATCGATCTTGTTATAATTAATATTTTATTAATTATAACAAACCACTCAATTGAGATAGAGATAGATCGGTATCATATCATTTTAATTGGTCGTCCTTTGATCTGGTCAGGCTTTAAATCTCATAATTGACGACTTAATTTTACTAGATCGACTGTTTTATCTCTATTCCAATCAAACATAGTATGCATCCAAAGACATGTTTCAATCTTGAATAAACTCACTAGTTAATGAGATCTAATCTAATGAGACTACCATAGCCGTATCGATCTGGTCAAACCTCACTGGTAAGACTTTAGATTAGAAATTATTGATTAGTGGTTTTGTTCATGATCGAGATATGTACTCTGTTTGTTTGCTATGTCTGCATCGGCTATTTTAGCCGATTCCATATGCTCTCACACATATTGCATGTTTTCATATATCTGTTGACATATAGATGGTTTTATAGATTCTTTGGCTTTAGTTTATTATCATTATCATAGCTACATCGATCCAGTCGAACCTCACTATTGATGATAATAAATTAGATTCAAATTGTTTATGGATTCATTTATGGCAAACGGTCGATTGTTCACGTGTTATACTTTTTTCATCAAACTTATCGGCTCAACGTTTATATCGATCATGTTCTATTTAGCCAATGATGTTTTCTTATATTGCTTTATTGACGGATATCGACTATTTAGTCGATAGCCTTATTGAATCGGCTATCTACCCGTACAATTGGAACTGTCTGGTGCAACACCGACATATTCCACTTTAAACTATTGATTATTCTTTCCTTATCAATTGCAGGGTCAAATTGACCGGCGCGCCTTTGGTCCCAAAACCGACCGTTCTTGTGTTGAAGCTAAGCACATCTTCGGGTTCACTCCGTCAAGATTATCTGGCTTGCTCTGTGTTGATCATATCACCATATTTTTGTGTCAACACATGAGAAGGAAAATGCTCCTCCTGAAATGAAAGATTTTATCATCGAGCATGGAAATTATCCCATCAATTTCATACTCATATGAAAAATTTCTCAAATCAATCTGTATCTCTGCCATCACCGACAAATCCTGCAACCCCTTCTTGCTCTCTGTCTATAAAAAATTTAAAAAGGTTGTTGTAGATACTTTTGTCTATCATAGATTTTGCAAATTTTGTGGTGTCTTGGCATGAGTTTTATAGATAGGTCCGCGAAGGTTGGTGTTGGAGGATAAACCACATCACCAACATAAAATAAAATGCAAAGGTTTTTCAAGAAAGAGCTTTTGTCCTTAAACAAGCACTTCCGGGAGATAACACATTCTTTCATCATTCCTTTAATTTTTTTGTTCCTTAAAAAAACAAATTCTTTTACTTCCATAAAATAAATACAATAATAATTAATAACATTACTACTAAAAATGAGCTTAAGGACATATTTGTGAATATGCTCCTTCGGGTATTTTTGTCACTAACCTTTCAGGTTTTGAACAAAAAGAATGAAGGGTTGAAACACAAGGTAAATCCAACCAAACATCATTCAACAATGAAGCACATTCGACGGAGAGTGCTATCATCCAAACTTGATTTCGCATACTGCAAAATTCATGTGTCGGGGTGAACTTCTCTAGAACATCTCATGACATGCTTCATTCATTGATTTTGTCTTGCTGTTTCTACCTTGCTTTACCTTTATGCCTTGCTCACTATGCTAAAGTCATAAAAAATTATAATGATAATAAATTAAATAAAAAATAATTAAAAAAACTTCTCTAGCTCACCTTAGGTTTTAGGCTAATCTTTAAAGTTAAATAAATTTTTGACTCTCTGGTATCCCTCACTAGAAGAGATAAAATAAATAAATAAATAAATAAAAATATTTTGCATAATAAACTCACTTTAAACTTAGTCTTTTTTTAGCTATGACCTCTCTTTCTAAATAAAATCTCCCACATTAAATGAAAACTAGGTGCTAGACAAGTTCCCTTTGGGTATTCTTTGTCACTAACTGTCAGCACGAAAATGTGTCAATACACGGCAAGCCGGAAGTATCTGCTTAGGATGAGCTTGGGGATCCACTTGGTTTCAACGCAGGGTTAACTGATCCTGCGAATTCCTCCCGAGGCATGTCAGTCAATTTGACCTACAATTGACAAGGAGAGAAAGTTTATTAGTAATTTAAGGTGAAACATGCCGGTCTTTGCCTAGATAGTTCCAAGTGTGCCGTTTAGAAAGCAACCAGACAAGAAAATCGATTAAATAGCCGATACGCATAGAAATCGGCTGTTACGGACAGTAAAGCTTATGGACCACGATTGATTTTATGTTGATAAATACAATATCCGTAGATGTAAATGAGATCATCAGCTAGGTGGATATTGTCAGTGTGAATCATTGAGCCGATGAATCTAATCAAGAAATGATATAACATGCAAACGAATCGAGTGTCTAATACAAATGGACCTACAAATGCTCTGAATCTAATATGTTACCATCAACAGTGAGGTTCGACCATATCGATGATAGATATGATGATAATAACAAACTAAAACTGAAGAATCTGTAAAACCATCTATACTTCGACAGGCTTTCTAAAAGACATGCTATACGTGAAGGCTCAAGCGAATCGGCTAAAATAGCCGATTTAGGTGAAAAGGGACTATAGCGTGTGAACAATCGACTATTTCACATGGACAAACCCAGGGACTCATCAGACTTAACTACTATCTCTAATAGTGGGGTTCGACCGGATCTATGCAGCTGGAATAAAGACAACAAATCAAACCTTTAAAGTGCATAGATTTATTCACGTTTAATAGAATCATGGATGCACATTGTAGGCGTTAAAGCATAGGCGATCGGCTATTTAGCCGATACAGGCATATCAAACAGTTAAGGTCACACTTGGTCGAGAACAAACCTACCAACTAACATCTTCCAATCTATAGTGCCATCAGTGGGGATCGACTGGATCATTGCAGTCATAATAGCGAACTATAGACTAGATTCAACTAGCCAGCAAACCTCTTCAAGATCATACGTGCCTTAATCGCGTACTATGCATGATCAAGATCGAAATAGAACTACCAATGAAGCATAACCCATCGCTCAAAGTAAGAAATATCATGTTGTAATAAAGCAAACAACGGATTAAAAGGATATGAGGCCAATCTAGATCGATCTCGACCGGGCAGATTGATGTTGCTACAAACTAATAGCAATAAGAATATTAGCAAGATTGGTAACTTAATGAATCTACCCAAAGGATGCCACCCCTAGGTAGAGCCTATAACTTGACCTTAATCTAGTTCGAGCAGTGGAGGTCGACCGAATCGATGTAGCCATACTTGAACTAAACAAGAGTCGATAACTAGCTTATACTAGAGTTCATAGTGGAGGTCGACCGAATTGATGCAGTCGTACAAATAGAAGTATAAGCCATGACAGTACTTACGGACAAGCCGGAGGTCGGCCAGACCGATGCAGCCTTGCTTGTTGAAGAACTTGTCGGGATCTACTCTACTCCTACTCCTAAGGGTTGGCATGGAGCCGAAAAAAGTAAATTGTATTTGATTGATTGGATGTCCTTTTTACAATAGCCGGGGTCCATTATTTATACCTAGAGCCCAAGCATGAATCCTACTCAAGTATGACTTATTACAATCTTTGGTATAGAATAAAATATTCCTAATTTAAGATAACTTGGACCCTAATCTTTCCCTTTTTGTAGAGTCCGACATGTTTTCCCCGATGCCACCATAGCTCATTGTCGTTGTTTGCTGACGTTATTCGAAGAGAGCCGATTCCAATGTTGCATCTGAATCAGCTGATATTGATCCTCATGCAATCGATTCTTGATTGACACAATCTTGGAAGCTTTAAGTTCCTACGTTTTTCTTCCCAAATTTTGGTGTAAACACATGCCCCCCAATTTTAGGATAAAAATGATTTTATTCCAAAATTCCTACTTATCTGTTCACCACGTCACAACCATTTTATTCCGAGATATACACGTGACTCCTAACTTCCTAGCCCGAGTCTTATATAATATCCTAATAGTATCTTTTCCAACTCACTCGGCCTGTTTGCTTTCCCCTTCTTTCTCGAGCAAATCTTAACAGCCGACGCTGCCATTGCCAAAGCCTCAACCCTAGCAAATCCTCTGCCAAGCTCTCATTCAAGTGATTTTCCTCAGATTCGAATCTATTTTGGCTACAATGGCAACCAATGACCATGTCCCTGAGGTATGCTTTCAAGTTCACATTCCCAAAGTATTAGTTGCTACTCTGCGTTTCCTTTCTTCCCAAATTTATTTTATCTGGTTTCTAGGAAACGAGGAACGAAATCTTGATTCCATCGGCCATAGCCTCCAATGTCTATTTTCTTGGGCCTATGGGTGACCCTAATCCATATAATTTTATCTGTCAAGAAACCAACCAAATCCCCTTCAAACAATCTATAGTAGGTTTGTCTTCCTAGAATACTAAAACCCCCTTCAGAAACTAGCAAAAAATGCCAAGGGGATGGAGAAACTAGTTTCGTAGGGTGTTCGAGAAAAAGGCTAGAGATTAGGAGCTCTATGATCTAAATCAATGCTTGACACTCTCATTGTCTCGAATGGAGAGGAATGATCCACTCCTGATCTCTGTATCTTATTTCTGGTCCAACACCCTCAATATGCCTTCGTTTTTGGTCATGGCCCAATGACCATCACCTTGCCCGATGTTTATATGCTGACCGACCTTAGAATAATAGGATCGATGTAGCCTTATGACTTCCTAAGTGCTGGATCCAAAAAATTAGGCAAAATATCAGACTACACAGGATGGGCAAGTTACATTCTGAACCACATCGGAGACGAATCAACTGTTAGCGAAAAAGAATATGTGGCCTTTCTGAACATGTGGTTAGAGAGATTCATCTTTTGTGGGTCATCTTGTGGTCTGACTTACAATCACAAACTCATGGCAGAGCATCTAGCAGTAGGCAAGGATATTCCTCTTGGAAAGTATCTGTTAGGAGCCACTTATCATCTGATGCACCAGGTAGCTGCCCAATTACTAAAGAATGAACCAGTGCATACTATCAGTGGTCCTTGGTGGTTGATACAACTATGACTGAACCTGTATATGCACAAGATTGTAAGGCCTGATCTTAGAAACCTGAGTTTTCCTTCCTTCAATTTTGATGAGGAATATAGAGGCAAAGAAGGAAGAACCCGTCAGTGCATGAGCTATAGTGAGGCTGCATTAGCCATAACAATTGATGTCGATGTTGGCCATTTCTTCAAAAAGTTTTACAAAGGGTTTGATGTAGATATCCTGACTTGGCTACCCTATGATGAGGATGAGAACAATGAATTGATCTTCCCATTCAAATTTTGATTTGAATCAGGCTATTTGGATGAGATGGTGGCTGCAATCTTTAATTCCTTCATCAAGCCCTACGTTCTTCTAGCTGAATTTTGTCATGGTCGTGGCAAAATGGCTATAGGCTCCTTCCTTCTAGGCACCCTTCCAACTTATGAGTTTTACAACCCTTCTTTTGTAGCTCGTTAGTTTGGTCTTGGTCAATTGCCTCCTCAACTGTTCTTCAAGGATATACCTGAGGCCTAAGAGAAGGTATCAGTGAAGTAATGGAAACTTCCAGAGTTTTCCAACTAGGATCAGATCTCCCTTCTCTTTAATTGCATGACTGGACAAGAGTCAACTTCTCTTCCAACCTTTTTGACTCTTGGTGGCAAGAATGGCACTCCCATCTCTTCTGTGGCCAGCCCATCCTAGATGCATAGCCCTAGATGGAGAGTTTGCTTCTGACAGTGAGGTAATTTACTATTCTTTTTTAGAACAACTATTCAATGAACTCCCCTACCAACTGTTCTAATAGACTTTTTAAGACACTGAATTCGATCCCCAAGCTTGGATAGGAAAGGGCACCCCATAGATTATCAGCCACCTAGCCCAGTTTCAAGAATAGGATCAACTACGCCTCCACTGTAAAAGCTGATGAAAACTCATGCTGCCCCCGTAATCGTAATGTATCAATCTTCAAAGCGTAAGGCAACCCAAGGGTACAATCTAGAAAACCTGTTACTAGGAAAAGACTCCATAGAATGAGACCATCAGCTGCTCAGGTAAACAATCCATCTTCTTCTCAAACTGATATTCAACTTCTAATCATGTTTCTTCGCAGTTATCAACCATTGCATCCCAATCTTCTCTGGGTATGGAACTATTGTCCTAGGCGTTTGATTCAGCACCAACTAAACCTTCATCGGCTGATCCTCAAATGGAGCCAATTTTAGTTGAACCAACCGATGCTTCTAGGACTGTAGAAGATGATAATCCTTCCATTTCAATCCCTGATGTTGCCAAGGTATCTCCTTAAAGCTCTTGATTTTCATTCAATTTCACCCTTCATCTATCTATTCATCATGCCAGATACTCTCTGAGGAAACACCCATGCAAGAGCAGGAGTCTAGGCAGTCCATCTACTGACAATGATCCTAGTTGAGAATGATCCTATTGTTGACACTCATACTGCTGATTCCCTAGTTCAGCATACAACTGATGGTAAGAAAATCATATAGTCCCTTTTATCCCTCTGCAATAATTATGAACTAAAAATTTCCCTTGATATTTGCAGATACCAATGTTGAAAGTTCAGAGCCAATTCAACCAATCATCATTGGTGCATCATTCAGCCGTCCCTTCTCTCCAGATAGAGGCTGCCATAGAAAATGTACTGTATCCACTTCACCTTTCATTTATTATAAACTGATCCAATCCTCCTAATCAAGATTTTTCTTATATATAGGCACTTAATCTTCTAGCTCTGAGCTATTCTTTCAATCTTGAGGAGTATCTAGATGAAAATGAAATCAGCTCATCAAGCCACCTCCTCTAAGGAAACTTTGTCAAAAGAGACCAGAAATCGGCTAAGGGATATATTGCTAATGTTTGAGAAGAATATAGCCGATTTGGTCTAATGACACTAATTCAATGCAAAGAGACTTCTTGGCTATTAAGGGTAACCCATCCCCAGTTCTCTCTAGAGTCTTATCATCTTTATCCATTATTGAAGATCATGCCCTAAAGGTGAAAAAGGCTCATAGGAACCTATCCGAACATGAAGCTTTATTGGCCACGAAGAACTCCAACAGACAAGAGGCTAAAGAGCTGACACAGCTGATTGATGATTTGAAGAACTCCTCCCTCAGGATCGACCCAAACTTGTCCCAATTGGAAATCAAGCGTGTAGAACTTGAGAAGGAGCTAGAGAACGTGAAGGCTGCCATCGATCGCCATAAGTCCAACCTGGCTCAAATACCCGATGCCATTAAGTAAAAGAAATAAGAACTGCTAGACAAAGTCAGAGAAGGTAGGGCCATCCATAGTAGCCTCGAGGACATTCCTGGATCAGTCAAAGAAGACAAGCAACAAATCACAGAAGTTGATGCTATCTGGCTAGAAGTATTGAAAGCAATCTAGGATGTTCTAGACTTGTAATCTGTATATCAACATGTATCTTGTGTAGAATCAATGATAACCATACTTTCTATCGCCTCATTGTATCTCTTGTTTTTGGCTAAAGAGTCAATTTGAAAATAGTCGATTCTAGACTTCTAACCTTAATCCGATTAAGTCTAAAAACACGACCTTTATTAAGAGAACCCCTCGATCTTCTATCCTTAGTCACCCAACGCCGTATTCTCTTCGGTATTAGTGAGGTGGCGCTTTGCCTTTATTAATTGTGGTTGCCTTTTGCACATCCCGAGGCATCCACCTCCTTGCTCTATGGCTTCAAATACTAGCGAAGGGCTCTGGCCTTCGAACACATCTACACTTGCAATCACTCCTGTTCCTTTGCACTTCTCCACCCTCACAACCTCTGTAGCGGCTTTCATCCCTTCTTTGTAGATCTAATCAACTTCATGGCCGGCGAGGACAACCGCGACAAACAGTGCGGCGAAGGAGATTCTGGAGGAGGATATGCCAGTGAACCAGCGCCTTGGACATATGATGTGAGATTGACATCTTTTGTTCATGGCGATGAACTTTTCTAACTTGTTTATAGGTTCATCTTGAATAACAATCTTTGTCCTCTCCCAAGGGCTGACGAGCCCTCTGATGCTACATCCTCTACGCTGGCCTCGTCGTCGGACTCCTCTGACTCTTACAATGGCGACGACGCCCGACATTTCCTCTGAGAGTGGAGGGTAGCCTAGGACTGTTATTTCGAGGCAACTTGGGAAAACAACTAGCTTGAGATCCACCTTGGGGTCTCTCAAGCCACCCTTCACGGCACCAAAGAAGAGGCCAGCGCTGCTCAGGCGTGGTTGGCCGAATCCGATGCCATGGTGGTAGGTAAGATGGATTCCTGGAGCACCTTTACTCTAATTTCCATTGTCTTTATCTTGATAGTTCTCCTATTTCTATGATCGCCAGCCCTAATGGTGCAGTTGGAGTCCCTCGAACTGGCAGCTAATGCGGCTATGAACACCATCAATGCTTAGGGCCCCCTCATCAATGCTCGCCTCCATGATGTTTCGGTCCATGTTCAAGAGATCGCCCTCCATGGCATCCATCATGGTGCATCGGTGGCGCTGGCCGCAGTGTAGGTCTAGACTAGGCATGAGCTCCATACCATGGAGGTCAGCTTTCGATGGGCAATGGCCCTTGAGGAGCATGAAGACTTGATCAGTGGAGTTTGTTGATGCAGCGGAGGCCATCGTGGACATCACATCCGTCAGGATGTGATAAATAATGTCTTTGATTAGTTTGTACTTAGGGCGAACTGATCAATGAACTGAAATCTTCCACCTTTCCATGATTGTATCTATGTACTTTCTATAGTGTCATGATTTTTTCTTGTGTTTGTTTTTGCTTATAAGCGACACATCTCGTATCGGCTCTTCTCCCTTTTGGGGTAGATTTTGAACTAGAGGCGATACCCTTCTGGTACCAGGCTATTAGAGCCAATGACTGAATGAATCAGCTATTGAGTGTTGATCCAAATGCTAGGATAATATTCCTTAAACATTCTCCATTAATCGCTCCTTGAACAGGTTGCACTAGAACTCTTTAGACCAAAGATTAAACAATCGATCGATCCAGGCCAAGCATCTCATTAAGTAGAATAATCCTTAAATTTCTTCAATAAATCTACTAACTCTAACTTGTACTCATACTTAGGATTTGACTTAGCGCTCTCATACATCGGCCTAAGCCTATCTCTAGGACCTATGTTTATTTCCCTTAATCCATCGGCCGACGCAAAGTCATGATTATCCATTAAAACAAACTCTTATAGCCAATTGCTTAGATTGGCTGTTGGCCTTCATTACTGATCTTAATGAAGCCTCCTTCCCATAGCTTGCTAGAAAAACATTCAAAGTCTTCTCACTCCCAATATACTGGATCGACTGTTGCGATAGTCATAGATTCATCAGCGTGAACCAACTCAACATCATCCCCATGCCACTAAATTAAACACTGATGCATGGTCAACGGCACACAATAGTTTGCATGAATCCAGTCACGACCGAGGAGTAGACTGTATGAACCTTTTCCATCAATGGCAAAGAATGTGGTGAGCAAAGTCTTACTTCCAATTGTCAATTCAACATTCATTGCTCCCCGAGTCTTAGACGCATTACCCCTAAAATCCTTAAGCATCATATCAGTTTTAATCAAATCTCTTGGCCCATTACCAAGCTTTCAAAAAGTGGTATAAGGCATAAGATTGATAGAAGCACCTCCATCTACCAACATCTTGTTCATTGGCTTTCCATCAACAAAACCTTTTACATATAAAGCCTTTAAGTGCCGATGCTTGACTGGCTTATCGAATATAGTCTACTGTATAATTGTCAACTTGGCAACTATCTCCTCATACTCTGATTCATCAAAATCTGAATAGACCTCTTGATCTACTAGAGTCCTGAATTCTGATGGCAACAGAAAAGCCATTTGAATATTAGCCGATGGTCGCCCCCTATCGGCTGTTTGTTTAGCATGCCACACCTGAGGCTTACCATATGCCTAAGCCTGTTCTAGTTCTCTGTTCCTTAGGCATTGCACTCTTCTTTTCTGGCTTCTTGTTAGACCTCCTAGACACCATTGGCCTTCCTACCAAACATATTCTTCCTCGTTACTCTCTTTTTCATAATCAGCCTATTTCTGATCAACAACTCGCTTTCCTAGCCGATCACGAACACTTCTATTTTTAAGCGTCGATCCATGTTATTATGATGATACTCATCTTGAGCATGGATAGACCGATGGTTGGCTTGAGATTGCCTGGATTCCCAATATTACTCGCTGCATTCCGGACAATTATTCTTGGTAGGCAATTTCAAACCTTTGTTCTAGTAATGTCTGAAGAAAGGACAATTTCAATGCGATTCAGCTTGTTTTCTTTCATACCTCTCATTTTCCCATTGACACTTGTATTCTTGCTCTTCTAACCAACACTAATAATCCTTTTCCTTCCGCCGCTGCCATTTGTTCAACAAAATTCGAGATGTAACACATGACCTTGTCGCCCCATCCTTCGATGTTTCTCTCTGCTCATATTGGCTCTTTTGTTGATCATAATGCCTTCTAACCTCTCTATATTCATTAGCTAATATTTGCATCTTGGGATCGACTATTCTAGTTTCTTTTGATGTAACTAATGTTAGGACTTTAGTCTTCCCCTTAAGCAGCCTAGCATAAAAATATTCTGATCTCTTGGGAAAGGATTATCATCAACTTTCATTTTTCGAGGCGCATCAAATTTGAGCCTTCCTGGCTAAATAGCCCTCTGTATATGCTACTGGAATACTCTACACTCATTAGTAGAATGAGAAGTGGTGTTGTGAAATTTGTAGAACTTCTTATTCTTTAACTGATCGGGAGGCAACATAACATGATTTTTGGGCAACTTAATCTGTCCCTTTTTGAGAAAGAAATCAAAGAGCTTGTCTGATTTTGTGACATCGAAATTGTAGCTCTCTTCAACTTCTCTTCCCTAAGGATTTGACACCATTACTGTCTTCTTACCCCAATTCTATTCAGCCATAGCAACCTCTTCTTCTTCATCGTCTTCATAGCCATCATCAACCGAATATGGATTATAGGTTTCGGCAATTGCGGCATTCTTCTGGAATCGGGTATCTCTATGCATATTCTGAAATTGGCTATTGAGTGCTGCCACTCATTGAGCCAACTGACCTAAATTGTCAAACTCTTGTTCTAGAAACTTCTCTCTCCATATTGGCAATATTCCTTGAACGGCCAAAGCAGCAAGTTGATCATCGGTCAAGTTCAATGAGAAGCACAAATTTCTAGTGTCTCGGAATCTCTGAAGAAACTTAGTGCCTGATTCATTAGCTCTCTGCCTTATAGTTGTGAAATTGGTAATATTCTTTTCTCTTGTCCTAGTGTAAAAATATGTATGAAACTTTTTCTCTAGGTCAGCCCAATTGGTAATAGAGTTAACTAGCAGTGATGAAAACTAAGTGAAGGCTAGCCCTGATAGAGACAAGGAGAAGAAATGAACTCGATGGGCCTCTTCAATGGATGCTTCACCCAACTATGTAAGATACCAACTGACATGTTCAATTGTGCCTGTGCTATCTTGGCCAGTGAACTTAGCAAATTCTAGAAGCCTATAATTTGTAGGAAGAGCGACCAAATCATACCATTCTAGATATGGGCATTTGTACGAGAAGGTATGCCCTTTTGGCTTCAAACTGAACTGATTCTTCATCATTTTGGTCACTCTAAGCAACAACTCATCAGCATTTGAATTTGAATCTCTCTACAATTGCTAACTCATCTGTGGATTAAAATTTTGAGTACCTTAATACCCCAGATTTGGAATCATGTGGAGGGTGTTGTAATCTATGCCATAATGATACCCTTGTGGAATCTCTATCTACTAGGTCCTTTGCTGGTTTGCTGCTTGAAGTCTCTGGTTATAGATATTAGGATCTATATCTCTACGAATCCTTTGAACTGATGGCACTATTTTTTGAGCCGACGACAGTATCTGGCCTGATGTGCCAAAATTGATCATTTGATTCTGAACTTGCCCCATCGGCTGTTACACATGCTGTTCTAACGATCTAGGATTATACTGTATCGGATTAGTATTAGCACCCTAAACTTGCTCAGATGAGCTCTAAACCACCTGGACATCATCATTACTAGCTAGTGCTATTTCTTGATAGCTAGTACCAGCTTGATTAGTTCTCTGAGTTGATGGATGTGGAATGTTGTAATAAGCTGGCCCAACCTGATCAACTAGAAACCCATGAAACACCTCTTTCATGGTGTTGTGGAATGTGTTCAAGAAAACTTCATTATGATTTGACATGGCATCATGAACAAACTTATTTACAGCTTCTACGAAGAAACATCTATCTTTAGTTTCATCTGCATCTGTCTGCCCATGCAACAGAACTCTCGGTAGTGGATATTTCTGAACAATTGTATTGTCACGTGTCTTGGTATAGGACAACAAGCACTTGTTCTAAAATTCTTCTATAGCTTTGCTGATGACATCTTTATCTTCATCGGGTAGGTCTTCAAAAGGCACCATAAGGATGTCATTATTGTTGTAAGGCACCATGATGATTGTGGTGTCCCACCGGACGTGCCAAAATATGTGTCGGCATGAAAATGTGTCGACACACAGCAAGCCGAAAAGATCTGCTTAGGATGAGCCTAGAGATCCGCTTGGCTTCAACGCAGGGTAACCGATCCTACGAATTCCTCCTGAGGTGTACCAGTCAATTTGACCTGCAATTGACAAGGAGAGAAAGTTTATTAGTAATTTAAGGTGGAACATGCCGGTCTTTGCCTATATAGTTCCAAGTGTGCCGCTTCGGGAGCAGCCAGACAAGAAAATCAACTAAATAGCCGATACGCACATAAATCGGCTGTTACGGACAGTAAAGCTTATGGATAGTGATTGATTTTATGTTAATAAATACAATGTCTATAGATGTAAATGAGATCATCAGTTAGGTGGATATTGCTAGTGTGAATCATTGAGCTGATGGATCTAATCAAGAAAGGATATAACATGCAAACGAATCGATTGTCTATTACAAATGGTCCTACAAACGTTCTGAATCTAATATGTTACCATTAATAGTGAGATTTGACCAGATCGATGGCAGCTATGATGATAATAAAAACTAAAACCCAAGAATTTGTAAAACCATCTATACTTCGACAGGCTTTCCGAAAGACATGCTATACGTGAAGGCTCAAGCGAATCGGCTAAAATAGCTGATTCAGGTGAAAAGGGATTACAGCGTGTGAACAATCGACTATTTCACATGGACAAACCCACGGACTCATCAGACTTAACCTACTATCTCTAATAGTGGGGTTCGATCGGATCGATGCAGCCGTGATAAAGACAATAAATCAAATCTTTAAAGTGGACAGATCTATTCATGCTTAACAGAATCATGGACGCACACTGTAGGCATTAAAGCATAGGCAATCGGCTATTTAGCTGATGCAGGCATAGCAAACAGTTAAGGTCATGCCTAGTTGAGAACAAACCTACCAACTAACGTCTTCCAATCTACAGTGCCATCAGTGGGGATCGACCGATCATTGCAGCCATAATAGCGAACTATAGACCAAATTCAACTAGCCAACAAACCTCTTTAAAATCATGCGTGCCTTAACCACGTACTATGCACGATCAAGATTGAAATAGAACAGCCAATGAAGCATAACCCTTCGCTCAAAGTAAGAAACATCGTGTTGTAATAAAGCAAACGACGGACTAAAAGGATATGAGCCGATCTAGATCGATCTTGTCGGGGACCTAATACTAGGGTACCTAATGAGGTAGGACTAATAACCATTGAACATTGATGCTTCTAGTCAGACAAGAGCACTGCTACTCTTCTTGCCCAGGCGACGGAAGGTTGGTTCCGCCTCGCCTGATGGCTAAGGGCTGGCTCCACCTCGCTCGATGTCCGAGGGAGGGCTCCGCCTCGCCTGACCCTCGAGGACTAGCCTTTGCCTCACCTGATGGCTAGGGGCTAGCTCTGCCTTGCCCGATGTCCGAGGGTAGGCTCCGCCACGCCTGACCCCCAAGGGCTAGCTCTGCCTCGCCCGACGCCTAGGACGGGATCCGCCTCGCCCGATGATCGCACCCTGCTCCTTCCTAATGATAAGCATAGGGTATGATAGGACATCCGAGTCAAACACAGTACCGGGGACCATGCCCTGCATGCCTATAGGAAGGTACCATCAGTTTATGATGGGACGGGCGCTTTAGGCCCTTTCCGACGTAACAGTGCCTGAATAGTGTTGTAGGCGCCGACTTTTGTCCCATAGTGTAGTAGGTGCCGCCTTCAGTCCTCGGGCGCGGATACTAACATAGGCATATGACAGCCACTTGCTAAAAAAGGCCAGGGCATGGCCTACGAAGATCAGCGAACACGCCACCTCTGACATGGTCTGTCGTGTTAAGCAGGGCAGGCATAGGGAAAAAGGAAGACCCGGCTCCCTCGAAGGACCTTCAATACCTTTGATATTTTCCTCTTTCTTTGATCTATAACCCCTGCTCCCCCATTGGTCCATAAAAGGGAGGACAGGGCCCCCACCAAAGGGACCAAGGCTGGACGGATAAGCTCAACACACACACGATACTCCACACACGGCTATGCAGCGACCAAGCTCTCGATGACCTTTTTGATCATTCCATCAGAGACTTAGGACTCGTCCCTCTCTCGACCATTTGTACCCCCTACTATGAACCATTTTTGGTACTAATAACATGAGCAGTAGCAGTAGACTAGACGTAGGGACATTCAGCCCGAACCAGTATAAACCTCGTGTCCTTTAGTGCACCATCTAGGCCTAACGCGCAACAATCATAAATTTACTAGCCAGTGTTTGTTCGAAACACTGACAGATCTTGACCGGGCAGATTGATGTTGCAGCAAACTAATAGCAATAAGAACATCAGCAAGATCAGTAACTTGATGAATCTACCCGAAGGACGCTACCCTTAGGTAGAGCCAATAACTTGACCTTAATCTAGTTCGAGCAGTGGAGGTCGACCGGATTGATGCAGCCGTACTTGAACTAGACAAGAGTCGATACCTAGCTTATACTAGAGTTCACAGTGGAGGTCGACCAGATCGATGTAGCCATACAAATAGAAGTATAATCCATGACGGTACTTACAGACAAGCCAGAGGTCGGCTGGACCAATGCAGCCCTGCTTGTTGAAGAACTCGCCAGTATCTACTCTACTCCTACTCCTAAGGGTTAGCACAGAGCCAAAAAAAGTAAATTGTATTTGATTGATTGGATGTCCTTTTTATAATAGCCGGGGTCTAATATTTATACCCAGAGCCCAAGCATGAATCCTACTCAATTATGACTCATTACAATATTTGGTATAGAATAAAACATTCCTAATTTAAGATAACTTGGACCCTAATCTTTCCCTTTTTGTAGAGTCCGACATGTTTTCCCCGATGCCACCGTAGCTCATTGTCGTTGTCTGCTGACATTATTCAAAGAGAGCCGATTCTAGTGTCGCATCTGAATCAGCTGATATTGATCCTCATGCAATCGATTCTTTGATTGACATAATCTTAGAAGCTTTGAGTTACCACGTTCTTTTTCCCAAATTTTGGTGTAAACACTAACAATTATAGAAACAAAGGATGAACGATGTCTAGAAATATGGGTGCTACAATACACACTAAGGAGAGGCTGCAACATTCACACTTAGCTTTTAGTGTCGAATGACATAAAAGTCCAAGTGTGGGGGACCTGACCCTACCATGTTTTTTCTTAGACACACTGGTTTGCACCCCATCTTCTCACCCATGCTTAGTTCCTATAAGTTTGATTGTGTTTGAAAATGCCATACATGATAATCAAACTTAAAATATGAAACAAAAGCACCAAACCACATAATAAACCGGTGTTGGGGCTTCCATACAACTCTGATCCTATTTCACCTGTTCATTTGCATACTCCTGGTTCTACACTCATTTAAACATGCAAATTAAAAAGAATCAAGTTTCACACTTAGAGTCAAATTTGAAAGTGAACATGATTATAGCTCTTTGAGATTGGACCGCATAATCTTTATTCCTTACATACACTTAGTGCTTGTGGGAACAGCATCATATAGGAAAAATATATTGACTAAGTTGTTGTGAAGTGAGATATGGCTTTGACATGGAAATCCAACCTTTTCTATTGAAAGTACTTGGAGAATTTCCTTTTTGATAAAATGTCAAAACCCATAGTTTCACACATACTCCTCAATGGTAAGAAAATTCCTACCAAGGCCAAATATCATGATAAAACCTTCTACATTTGCTACTTGTTTTTGTGTTGAGCTTTGTCAAACTTTGTTGACCCATGTTGAGAAAGTTATCATGTGTTTACACCAAAATTTGGAAGAAGAACGTGGGAACTCGAAACTTCCAAGATTGTGTCATCAAGGAATCGATTGCATAAGGATCGATATCAGCTGGTTCAGATGTGGCACTGGGATCGGCTCTCTTCGGATGACATCAGCAGATAGCGCCAATGAGCTATGGTTGGCGTCAGAAAGACATGTCAGACTCTACAAAAACGGAAAGATTAGGGTCCAAGTTATCTTAAGTTAGGAATGTTTTCTTTTATACCAAAGGTTGTAATGAGTCATACTTGAATAGGATTCATGCTTAGGTTTCAGGTATAAATATTAGACCCTGGCTATTGTAAAAAGGACATCCAATCAATCAATAACAATTACTTTTTTTGGCTTTACGCCAATGCTTAGGAGTAGGAGTAGTGTAGATTTAGACGAGTTCTTTAACAAGCAGGGCTACATCTGTCTGGCCGACCTCTAGCTTATCTGTAAGTATTGTCATGGCTTATACTTCTGTTCGTAAGGCTACATCAGTTAAGTTCGACCTCCACTGCGAGCTCTAGCATAAGCTAGTTATTGATTCTTATCTAGTTCAAGTATGGCTGCATTGGTTAAGTTCGACCTCTACTGCTTAAATTAGATTAAGGTCAAGTTATTGGCTCTATCTAAGGGTGCCATCCTTCGGGTAGATTCATTAAGTTATTGATTTTGGTGATGTTCTTATTATCATTAGTTTTTAGCAACATCAACCTGCCTGATCGGGATCGATCTAGATCGGCCTCACATCCTTTTAATCCATCGTTTATTTCTGTACATTGCGATGATTTTTACTCTTAATGATGGATTATGTTTCATCGGCTGTTCTACTTTGATCTTGATCGTGCATAGTACGTGGCCAATGCATGTCTGATCTTGAGAAGGTTTACTAGCTAGATAAATCTAGTCTATAGCTTGCTATTATGGTTGTATCGATCCGGTCGACCCCCACTGTTAGTACTTTAGATTAGAGAATGCTAGTTGGTGGATTTGCTTTCGACCAGACATGACCCTTATTGTTTGCTATGCCGACATCGGCTAAATAGCCGATCGCCCGTGCTTTAACGCCTATATTGTGTCTCTATGATTCTGTTAGTGTCGGTGTTTTGGAACTGGGGGTCCCTCAACCAACGAGTGAATTTGTACTGTGTGTCCCTAATCCCGGATGGTGATGCAAAGAGACACAAGGTTTATACTGGTTCGGGCAGTCGAGGCCCTACGTCCAGTCTGAGAGATTGATCTTGTATTCCTTGCACCGGAGTGCTCGTGGTAGGGGGTTACAAGCTGAGTGAGAGAGGGAGCTAGCCCCAGGTCTCGGCGAGGGTGGTGCGAACTGCTTGGGACGTTGCTCCCAAGCAGCGTGGAAGTGCGTGATTCTATCGGTGTGTTTGTCCTTCCGCCCCCCCCAGAAATGGCCCTGGCTACCTCCTTTTATAGTTACAAGGAGGAAGCGAGAGGTACATGAGAAGGCTACTATTTGCTGACGTATTCCGCTCCCTGAAGCAGTATGGCGTCGTGGGAGTTCCAGTCGATGTCTAGTCGGTATGGTCTTCAAGGCTGACGACATGCTGCGCTCTTGTACTTTTGTTGACTTGGTGAAATGCCGAGGCCTGGTGGCTGCTGTAGTAGGCTGTGTCGAGACCTATCGCGCTGAGGCCGAGACCCACTGTGCTGAGGCCTGCTGTGCCGAGGCCTTTAGCGGGTGGCAATGTGAGGTCTGGGCGGCCATCGTCGATAGTTGATTTGGGCGGAACAGTGCCGAACATGCGTCTACAGGATACGGTGCCCTGTATCGTCAGTAAGGGATGGTAAAAAGGCGATTTGACCGTTGTCCTGTCGCGGCATACTGCCGATCGTGGCTTTCGTAGTGAGGGCAGCTGGGTGCATTAATTGGATGCGATAGCCTGCCAGAGTGACTTTTGAGGTGGAGGTGACGAGATTGCGGGATGAGCCCAGCCTCGGGCGAGGCGGAGCATGGCCAGTTCGCCCGAGGCCCTACCGGGAGTCTCGGGCGAGGCGGAATCCGAGGCTCATCGGGGGTCTCGAGCGGGGCGGAGCGGTCGGTTCGCTGGCCCCGAGGTCACAGGAACCCGGTTCTGACTCCCCACGTCGTGTCCGTCCTTGGTGCAGGAGTTTAGGCAGCACAGTAGCCGGTAACCCTTGCACAGTCCCGTCGTGGATGGCAGGGTGCTGACATGACGGACGTCTGGTCTGCCACGTCGCTGCACTGCGCCGTCGTGTGATTTGTCGGAGTGGTTGAGCGCCTCGATGGGACGTGCGGAAGTGACATGCTGGTCGTACTCGGTCTTGTGCGTCGTGGGGCTCCAGTACGGCTTGATGCAGGACATGGCTGGCGACGTGCGGGTTGCCGTGTAATGACGTCGTAGGGGGCAGCGGCTATGCCGAGGCCGAGCCATCACGGGGGGCTCGGTGGTCATGGACCCTCAGGCTGCCGAGCCCGTGAAGCAAACTGTCGAGGTCCTTGGGGGGAGTTATTGGCCTTGGGTACTGATTCCGAGGCTACAATAGCCCAGATGTGGCTCCCCACGCTGCATTGTCCTCGGTGCAGGAGTTGGCAGCATAGTGAGGCATGGGCGTCACGGTGGTTAGTACAGTGGCGGGTAACCCCTGCCCAGTCCTGCCTCCTGTCCCATCGGCCATTCTGCTGTACTGTGCCGGGCGTGCGGCTGTTGTCAGGGGCAGCAGTTGGCTGAGTTGTCGTGACACGACGTTTTGCCAGAGGGACGGGAGAAGGAAGAGGTGGCGGAGTGCTGCCGAGTCCGCCTTGCACGAGACAGAGGGTCGGTGGCCCGGCCGAGGCCTTTGACGGGGAATCGACCGAGGCCCGTGGTGAGGGGCCTCGGGCGAAGCGGAGGGTCGGCCGAGGCTCGCGGCGATGGGGCCTCGGGTGAGTCGGACAATTGGCCGAGGCCAGCAGCGTTTAGCTGGTTTCGATCTTTACGAAGTCTAAGCAGTCGTTTTTTGGATCTTGCTTAGGGTACCCCTTCTCACGGTATCCGACAGTAGCCCCCGAGCCTTGGGGGGAGTGGAGGCACTCCCCCTGAGGTTCTGACGAGAATTGGCTCTTGATAGTTCCTGTCGGGATGGTGTTTTGTCTTTGAGGTTTCGGTGGGTGCGCGCGAGCGCACCCGCCGGGTGTAGCCCCCGAGGCCCTGGAGGAGTGATTTCACTTCTCCAGGGGCTTTTTTCTCTTTCGAGTGGGGAGTTACATTGTGTTTGCCGGGCCCGTGGGTGCGAGTTCGGATCGCAGGGCCTCGACGATGCTGTGGGAAGAGCCCCTTAGCCTCCGCCTGGAGCGAGAGGGCCGTCAGGGGTTCACCCGGCTTTTTGTACGACCCTCGCGCTTCCTTTTCGCTCGGAAGGAGGGTTTGTATTGCCGAGCCCCCTCGTGTGTGAGCCCAAGTCGCTGGGTCTCGGCAAAGTGTCGTAGGAAGAGTCCCTTAGCCTCTGTGCGGAGCAAGAGGGCCGTCAGGGATTCTCCTGACTTTTTATTCGACCCTCGCGCTTCCTTTTCGCTCGGAAGGAGGGTTTGTTTGCCGAGACCCCTCGTGTGCGAGTCTGAGCCGCTGGGTCTCGGCAAAGTGTCGCAGGAAGAGTCCCTTAGCCTCTGTGCGGAGCAAGAGGGCCGTCAGGGATTCTCCTGACTTTTTGTTCGACCCTCGCGCTTCCTTTTCGCTCGGAAGGAGGGGTGGAAGATGCCACGCTACCCTCGGTGGGCGCGAGCGACGGCATTTCCGGTGAGCTATTATCGGGTAAGTCCGAGTGGAGGCCCGTACCCCCGTTTGCTGGGGGTCGGCTAGCGGTCCTGAGACGCACTCCAAGAGTACCGGAGGGTTTCTCTAGTGGGTGCCGAGGCCGTTTGCTGGGCCTCGGTGGCTCGGTGCCTCCCTACGGTGGGATCCCATTCGGAGACCTCCCTGCCGGTCTCGGACACGATACAGGGCGCGCTCATACAGGCTTGCCCATAGTCGTCCCTGACTCTTTTGCCCTGGGGCGGCTGTCGAAACCCCTGGGGGCCCAGCCTTCGAACCCCTGGACCGTAACGGGCTTGGGTCGCTTGTCTTTATCTCGGGTGCAGGAAGAGCCCCCGAGCCTCCGCACGGAGCGAGAGGGCGGTCAGGGGTCCTCCCGTCTTTTTTGCCCGTCCCCCGCCCGTCCTTTTCGCTCGGACAGGGGGGGGGGCTGTTTGCCGAGCCCACTCGTGTGCGAGCCTGAGCTGCTAGGTCTCGGCAAAGTTGCAGGAGGGCCCCCGAGTCTCTCGCGCGGAGCGAGAGAGCGGTCAGAGGTCCCCTGGCTTTTGGTTCGCCCCTCGCGTGTGAGGGTCTGACTGCCGAGCCCCCCTCGGGTGCGAGCCTAGGTCGCGGGGTCTCGGCGTCTTTTTGCAGAAGGAGCTCCCTAGCCTCTGCACGGAGCAAGAGGGCCGTCAGGAGTTCTTCCGGCTTTTTGAACGACCCTCGCGCTTCCTTTTCGCTTGGAAGGAGGGTTTGTATTGCCGAGCCCCCTCGTGTGCGAGCCCAAGTCGCTGGGATTCGGCAATGTGTCGCAGGAATTGTCCCTTAGCCTCTGCACGGAGCAAGAGGGCCGTCAGGGATTCTCCTGACTTTTTGTTCGACCCTCGCGCTTCCTTTTCGCTCGGAAGGAGGGTTTGTATTGCCGAGTCCCCTCGTGTGCGAGCCCAAGTCGCTAGGACTCGGCAACGTTTTGTAGGAAGAGTCCCTTAGTCTCTGCGCGGAGCGAGAGGGCCGTCAGGGATTCTCCTGACTTTTTGTTCGACCCTCGCGCTTCCTTTTCGCTCGGAAGGAGGGGTGGAAGATGCCATGCTACCCTCGGTGGGCGCGAGCGACGGCATTTCCGGTGAGCTGTTATCGGGTAAGTCCGAGTGGAGGCCCGTACCCCGTTCGCTGGGGGTCGGCTAGCGGTCCGGAGACGCGCTCCAAGAGTATCGGAGGGTTTCTCTAGTGGGTGCCGAGGCCGTTCGCTGGGCCTCGGTGGCTCGGTGCCTCCCTACGGTGGGATCCCATTCGGAGACTTCCCTGCCGGTCTCGGACACGACACAGGGCATCCCAAGCGTCTCGCTTGCTTGGGCCTCGGCCTCGCATAGGCTCGCCCGTAGTCGCCCCTGACTCTGTTGTCCTGGGGCGGCTGTCGAAACCCCTGAGGGCCCAGCCTTCGAACCCCTGGACCGTAACGGGCTCGGTGCCTGGTTCCTTTGCCTGAAAGGAATCGGGTGGGGGTTACCTCTCTCCCTGCGGTTAGCAACGGCAGGCGCGCCTTTTGAGGCAGCTTTTTCGGGGAGGTGAAACGGCGCCTGCTGCTGCTGCGGTTGGGCGCGACGTGGCGTCAGTCGACGGGACGTAACTGCACGCGCAATTAATGAGGAGGGAGTGGGCGGTAAGACCGGATCTGGATAACCGCGCCGGATTTCCTGGGGGAAACTTCCCCGATTTCGTCGCCCGGTGGTTTCGATTCGTCCCTGCATAAATACGCAAACAGCCTCGCCCTCTCCCTCCTTACCTTTTCCGTGTTCGCTTTTGCTGCCTCCGTGCCGTCGCTGAGAGCATAGAGCGCCGGGGAAGAGAAGTGCGAGGGCGAGAGATCGAAAGAGAGAGGGAGAGAGATTACCGCCGTAGCAGCGTCCTCCGCCGCGCAATGGCTGGTGGTCCCGTCATCCTCCCGGCGGATCCCTGGGAGCGGTCCGACGTCACCGAGGAGAAGCTGCAGTCGCTCGTGGAGGCCGGTCTTCTTCGCCCGATCACCGACCCCGACGAGCCGGAGTGGATTGCTCCGGGGGACGAGTCGGAGCCGAGGCCGCGCGACGGTTACGTGGTGAGCTTCGTCGTCTTCCACGAGCGAGGCTTCGGGTCGCCGGCGGATAGCTTCATGCGGGCACTCCCGCACTACTATGGCGTGGAGCTGCACAATTTCAGCCCCAACTCCATCGCGCAGGCGGCCATCTTCGTCGCCGTCTGCGAGGGGTATCTGGGGATCGCTCCCCACTGGGAGTTGTGGCTCCATTTGTTCCGAGCGACGTTCACCTCCAAGCCGGGGGGAACGAGGGGGGCTCGGAAGGCGCAGAGGGCCGGCGGCTGCACCCTCCACGTGCGCCAAGACCGGCAGTCCCTCTACATCCCGGCCCAGCTGTCAACGTCCAACCGTCGTTGGTATGACGGCTGGTTCTACCTCCGCAACGACGGCGGAGGACTTCCCCCTTATACCGGGCGGGTTGTAGAGAGTCAACCGGAGAAATGGGGGTACGGCGTTGTCAAGGTCGACCAGCCTAGGCTGGAACCGCTCTTGAGGGCCTTGGGGAAGCTGCGTGACTGCGGCCTTTCGGCGGCCGTGGTCGTGGCGGCCTTTCACCGCCGGAGGGTGTTGCCGCTAATGGCCCGGCGGCGGCGGCTGTTCGAGATGACGCCGAGCGACCCGGTCGCCGGTATCAAGATGTCCGCCTTCGCCCTTACCGATGACGAGACCCTGCGTCGGGTGAGGGAGGCGGTAGACGGGAAGCCGAGGCTCGATGACTTGACGCCGTTCCCGATGCGCCCGTCGCGGGGGTATGTCTCGCTGGTAAGTTGGATGTTGTCGAGGCTTTCGCGTCCTTCTTGTTTTTCGCCTTTTTGGTCTGTTGTCTTACTTCGTCGTTCTCACAGGGGATAAGAGACGTGCGAGGCTCCCCGCCGCCCGTTCCTGAGGACGCCCGGCGGTGATCCGTGAACAGGGCACGTGCCGAGGAGGAGAAGAAGAAGAAAGATGCCCAGGAGGCGAAGCGCACGAAGAAGATCCTCGCGCGCGAAAAGCTGGACGCCCGTCGCCGGCGCCAGAGGCTCGACGGTCTCCCTTTGGAGCCGTCTCCCTCGTCGTCGGTGTCGGATTCTTCGAGCGACGGCGGTGGGCGCGAGGTGGGGACGGCCTGCCTGGAACACCTCCCCGACATCAGGGAGATGGTTCCCGGGGCGCCGGCAAGGAGCCTGACGCCCCTAGGAGGAGGAGGAGGTGTCCCGGGGCCAGTGGTGGCCCGTCCCGGCGCCGAGGCCGGCACACCCGAGGCGCGGGTGTCGGAGGAGCGTGCCGTCGGCCCGATGGGTTCGACGGTGGAGGTTGAGCGGGGTGACGGTGGGGGTGACCCCATTATCTCCGCGAAGGGTCGAGGAGGTGCCGGGGTCCGACGGGGACCAGCTGGCGCTGGTGGACACCGAGGCCGCGCTGCTGCCACCACCACCGCCGTTGCAGAGGAGGCGGACGGTGTCGAAGCGGTTGCATCCCCGTTCGCGGTAAGCGTCTTTCCTGGCGGAGTCCGCTTCTTGTTTGCCCCTTGGTTGCATGCTGACCTTGGGAGTGTCTTTTCTTGCAGCCAGACGCTTCTGGTGGGAGACCCTCCCTTGGCGCCCCATAAGGCGCTCAAGGTGAACGTTAGCTCTTCCGCCCATCAGGCAGCGGAGGCGCAGGCAGGCGTGCGACGCGGCGCGGCGTCGGGTGAGGCCGTTTCGGAGGAGGCGGCTGCCCAGGAACAGGGGGCCGAGGCGGCCGTGGAGCGAGTGGAGGAGGAGGCTGCCTAGGAACAGGGGGCCGAGGCGGCCGCGAAGGAGGCTGGGGCGTCTGCTATTGCCGAGGCCACTGAGGGCGAGGCCGGAGCCCCCAAGACCTCCGACGTCAGGGCGGTGGACGCCGAGGCCATCAAGGTAGAGATGGCGGAGGCCAGAGCCCTCGGGTCCGTCGAGACCGAGGCGATGGAGGTGGAGACGGGGCAAATTTTGGCGCCGCCCCTGGTTCAGACAATCTCGTCTGATGATTCCTCCCGAGGGAAGGAGGCGGCGGACGTCGAGGCGGCCAGTACCGCGGAGCAACCAGTCCCAGATCCCGCCGAGGGGAGTTCGGCTCTTGTCCGGCTACGGCCCGAGCCTCGCGGGTGGAACTTCCCGCGTGTTTTCTGGCGGAACCGGGCTGACCCCGAGGGGGAGCCCGTGTTTGCTCTTGAAGATACTGCAGAGGGGGGGCATTGGGACACCCTCGAGTAGTACCGTCAATTGGCAGTGCGGTCGCTGCAGACAGCGATGACCATTATGGGTCAGGACTTGCCCGGTGTCACGCGGGTAAGTACTTTCCCCTCTCGTGCCGCGTTGTTTTCTCTCCGAGCCCGCTCGCAGTGTTTTGACGTGTGTTTTTTGTTTTGCCTCCTTAGGAGCTCGAGACCCGATCCCTTGGGAAATCGGTGTTCCTGCGAAATGAGAGGGATATCTGGGACCAGCTCCGGCGCCAGAAGGGCTTGCTTGCCGATGCCTAGGGACTATTGTCGGCGCGGAGTGCGGAAGTGGAGGACCTCCGCCTTCGTTGTGCTGACATTCAGGCGGAGTTGGCCATGGCTAAGGAGCAGTCCGCCCCTCTGGTGGCCAAGATCAAGGAACTGGAGGAGGAGCGAGACTCCTTCAGGCTTCGGGCCCAAGAAGCGACGGCCTCTGCGAAGGCTACAGCCGGGCAGCTGGGTGCGGAGCAGAGCGAGCATCAGGCGACAAAAGTCACCCTGGCAGAGGCTACCAAGGCGGCCGAGGCCTCTCGGGTCGAGGTCTCAGCCTGGAAGGGCAAGGCCGAGGGTAAGTTCCGCTGAACCATGTTCCTCGTTCCATTTGCTCTTTTTGTCCTGGTTCGCGCTTGACTCCTGACCCCTTGCTGCGACGTAGATCTGGAGAAAGAGGCCTCCCAGGCGGCTGAGGCCTCCGTCGCGGCGCAAGCAGCGCTGGATGTCGAGGTCCGGGAGCACGAGGCGCTGCGCAGCGCTGTCCGGTCTGCCTGCGAGGCTCTGGACGTCGAGGAGGTCCAATCAGCTAGCTCCCTTGGGAGCCGCCTCATCGCGTTGAGCGGCCACGTCCGCGAGAGACTCCGAGGGGCGTTGCACACGGGTGTCAAGCGCGCCCTGGCCGTCGTCTCCTCGCACTACGCCATCAACCTCGAGGCTGTCAGCGACGGCTACGTGTTGCCAGAAGATGACGAGGAGGCTGATGCAGAGGTCGTGAGGCTGTTGGAGGCGGCCGAGGCACCTGGCACCGCGTTGGCCAAGCTGTTCGAAGAAGAGGTGGTCCCTCCCGCGCCAGCCGCCGATCCTTGAGCTTTGACCTGGGCCAAAAGGGGCCATGTAACCGGATCGAGTTAGTTGCCGAATCGTGACGTTTTTTGTGGCCGTCGAGGCCCTTAAAGTATTTGCGTATGTGTGCTTCTTAACCGTTTTCCATTCTATTTCTAAGTTCGTGCCCTCTGTCTCGATCGCGAAGAAATCCCTCGGAACCTAAGCCATCCTTCGGCGAAGGGTGGTGAGGGAGCTGCCGTAGCCCAGAGGCGTAGGCCGTTCTCACGACCCAGCCGGCCCTTTGGCCTCCAGACAGGCTTTTGGTCTTTGGGTTTCTTGCGAAGGTCCCGTCGGAGCGCGAGAGAGTTTGGCGTGGAAATTTTCGGAAAAACGGTTGAGAAATGGTGTCCGGGACTTAGGGGGGTTCCCCCTTTTTAGCCCCCGAGGGAGGCTCGACTTTGCAGAGGCAGAGCCGAGTCTCCCTTATTGCGTTATAGTGACGTCGAGCCCCTATCGATAGACAACCTCTCTGCAAAGAACTTCCTCGGAACCTAAGCTGTCCTTTGGGCGAAACGGTGGTGAGGGAGCTGCCGTAGCCCAGAGGCATAGGCCGTTCTCACGACTCGGCCGGCCTTTTCGCCCTTGAGACGATCTTTCGGTCCTTAGGTTCTATACAGCCGATTTGTCTATAAGGGGGTTCCTCGAAAGATTATAACAACTAAAGAACGCTTCTTTATTTATTTCGAGAAACAATGTAAACAACGTTTGGAAATTTAAGGGTAGAAACGACGTAGCTGTTCTATGTTCCAAGCGTTGGTGAAGATTTCGCCCTTCTCGTTGGCTAACTTGTAGGTCCCGGGCTTCAGCACTTGAGCGACGATATACGGCCCCTCCCAGGGTGGGGTCAGCTTATGGCGGCCCTTGTTGCTCTGCCTCAGTCTCAGCACTAGGTCGCCCACCTTCAGGTCCCGGCTTTGGACGCGCCGGGCTTGGTAGCGTCGTAGGGCTTGCTGATACCTGGCTGAGTGTAGTAGCGCGACGTCGCGGGCTTCCTCCAGTTGGTCGAGGGCGTCTTCACGGGCAGTGCGGTTGCTTTGCTCGTTGTACGCCTGTAGCCTCGGGGAGCCGTATTCTAAGTCAGTGGGGAGGATGGCCTCGGCTCCATAGACCAGGAAGAACGGTGTGAATCCCGTGGCTCGGCTCGGGGTATTTCTTAGGCTCCAGATGACTGACGGGAGTTCGGCAAGCCATTTCTTGCCAAACTTCTTCAACTGGTTGAATATTCTTGGCTTAAGGCCTTGTAGGATCATGCCGTTGGCACGCTCTACTTGGCCATTCGTCCTTGGGTGCCCTACGGCCGCCCAGGCCACCCGGATGTGGTGGTCGTCGCAAAACGTTAGGAACTTGCGCCCGGTGAATTGTGTCCCATTGTCAGTGATGATGGTGTTAGGAACCCCGAACCTGTGGATGATATCCGTAAAGAACAGCACCGCTTGCTCGGATTTGATCTGAGCGATCGGATGAGCCTCGATCCATTTAGAGAATTTGTCGATAGCTACCAGCAGATGGGTATAGCCCCCGGGTGCCTTCTGCAGAGGCCCAACCATGTCCAGTCCCCACACAGCGAATGGCCATGTGATGGGGATGGTTTGGAGGGCTTGGGCCAGGAGGTGCGTCTGTCGAGCATAGTACTGGCATCCCTCGCAGGTGCGTACTAGCTTTGTGGCGTCGGCCACCGCTGTTGGCCAATAGAAACCTTGGCGGAAGGCGTTACCTACGAGCGTCCAAGGCGCCGCGTGGTGCCCGCAGACTCCCGCGTGTAAGTCCTAAAGTAAGGATTGGCCAGCCTCGGTGGTGATGCATCGTTGGAGAATACCAGATGGGCTGCGCCTATATAACTCGCCGTTGCAGAGGACGTAAGTCTTGGCGCATCACGCAAGCCGTCGGGCTTCGGTTCTGTCAGCAGGAAGCTCTCCTCGGACGAGGCGATCAAGGAGAGGGACTCGCCAGTCCGTTCCTTGGTCGGTCTTGGGAGGCTCTTCGTCAATCGCCATCGCCTCGGGCTCGGCTGGCGGGGTCTCGGCGGCAGAGGGGGCCTCGAGCCCTGCGGTGGGCTCGGCCGATGGGTCCTCTTCCGTCGCCGAGGCGTAGTCGACGGACGGCTTGTGGAGGTCTCTGGCGAAGACGTTCGGAGGGGCCGGGGTCCGTGCCGACGCCATCTTTGCCAGTTCGTCCGCGGCCCTCGTTGAACTTTCGTGCAACGTGGTTGAGTTCGAGACCGTCGAACTTGTTCTCCAGACGACGTACCATCGCGTAGTACGCCTTCATTTTGGGGTCGTGGCAGCTTGACTCTTTCATCACCTGATCGACGACGAGCTGCGAATCACCCCGTACGTCGAGACGTCGTACTCCAAGTTCGATGGCGATTTGCAGGCCGTTGACGAGGGCCTCGTATTCGGCGACATTGTTGGAGGCGGCGAAGTGAAGCCGGATCATGTAGCGCATGTGTATTCCGAGGGGCGAGACCAGGAGCAGGCCCGCGCCGGCCCCAGTCTTCATCAGAGACCCGTCGAAGTACATGGTCCAGCATTCTGATTGGATTTGAACGGGTGGCAGCTGTGTGTCGGTCCACTCGGCTACAAAGTCGGCCAGGACCTGTGATTTGATCGCTTTCCGAGGTGCGAAAGACAAGGTCTCCCCCATGAGTTCGATAGCCCATTTGGCTATTCTACCCGAGGCCTCCCGGTTTTGGATTATCTCTCCCAGAGGAAAAGACGACACCACAGTCACCGGGTGGGACTCGAAGTAGTGACGCAGCTTGCGTCGAGCCAAGACTATGGCGTAAACTAACTTCTGGATGTGCGGGTAACGTGTCTTAGTCTCGGAGAGCACTTCGCTGATGAAGTAGACAGGTCGCTGGATGGGCAGAGCGTGTCCCTTCTCCTGCCTCTCGACGACTATGGCCGCGTTGACCACTTGGGTCGTCGCGGCGACGTAGAGTAAGAGGTGTTCGCCCTCGGTGGGCGGAACCAGGACGGGGGGGTTGGTGAGCAGTGCTTTGAGCCTGGCGAGGGCTTCCTCGGCCTCGGCGGTCCAAGAAAAGCGCTCGGCCTTTCTCAAAAGGCGGTACAGGGGCAGGCCTTTTTCGCCGAGGCGGGAGATGAAGCGGCTCAGGGCCGCAAGGCATCCCATGACCCTCTGCACGCCTTTGAGGTCTCGAATCGGGCCCATGTTGGTCACGGCCGAGACCTTCTCCGGGTTGGCCTTGATCCCACGTTCCGAGACTATGAATCCTAAGAGCATGCCTCGGGGGACCCCGAAGACACACTTCTCGGGGTTGAGCTTGATGTCCTTCTTTCTGAGACATGTGAAGGCAACCTCCAGGTCGCCGACGAGATCGCCGGCCTTCCTGGACTTGACTACGATGTCATCCACATAGGCCTCAACGGTTCGTCCGATATGTTCGCCAAAGACTTGGATCATGCACCGTTGGTAAGTGGCCCCTGCGTTTCTGAGGCCAAACGGCATGGTTACGTAGCAGTACATGCCGAATGGAGTGATGAAAGAAGTCGCGAGCTGGTCAGACTCTTTCATCTTGATTTGGTGGTAACCGGAATACGCATCAAGGAAGGAGAGGGTTTCGCATCCTGCAGTGGAGTCGACGATTTGGTCAATTCGTGGTAGTGGGAATGGGACTTTCGGGCATGCTTTATTTAGACCAGTGTAGTCCACGCACATCCTCCACTTGCCACTTTTCTTCCTGACTAGTACAGGGTTAGCCAACCACTCTGGATGGGATACTTCCTTGATGAACCCGGCTGCCACGAGCTTCTGTACTTCTTCGCCGATGGCCCTGCGCTTCTCCTCGTCAAACCGGCGCAGGCGCTGCTTTGCCGGCCTGGAGCCTGGCCGGATATCTAAGGCGTGCTCGGCGACCTCCCTTGGTATGCCTGGCATGTCCGAGGGACTCCATGCGAACATATCGACGTTCGCACGGAGAAAGTCGACGAGCACGGCCTCCTATTTGCTGTCGAGGGTGGCGCTGATCTTCAGTCCCCGACCGTCGGGGACGGTGGGATCGATTGGGACGAACTTGACGGCCTCCGCGGGTTCAAAGGTCCCGGCGCGCCGCTTGGCGTCGGGAACCTTGCTACCAAGCTGGTCGAGATTGGCGATGAGGGTCTCGGCCTCCACGATGGCCTCGGCGTACTCGATGCACTCGACGTCGCAGTCGTATGCATGTTCGTACATGGACTCGACGGTGATGACGCCGTTGGGGCCTGGCATCTTGAGCTTGAGGTAGGTGTAGTTGGGGATCGCCATGAACTTGGCGTAGCACGGGCGCCCCAAGATGGCGTGGTAAGCCCCCTTGAATTCAACTACCTCGAAGGTGAGGGCTTCCTTACGGTAGTTCGATGGGGTGCCAAAGCAGACGGGTAAGTCGATGCGTCCGAGGGGTCGTGTGCGCTTCCCTGGCACGACGCCGTGGAAGGGCGCGGAACCACCCCGAAGCCGTGATTGGTCGAGCTCCAGGAGCTCCAGAGTGTTGGCGTAGAGGATGTTGAGGCCGCTGCCTCCGTCCATGAGTACTTTGGTGAGCCGGGTGTTGCCGATGATCGGGTCGACGACCAGCGGGTACTGCCTGGGGTTTGGAACGTAATCAGGGTGGTCATCCCGGTCAAAGGTGATTGCTTCCCGAGACCAATCGAGGTACCGGGGGGTGGCTACCCTGACCGAGAAGACCTCCCGGCGTTCCCTCTTTCGCTGGCGCGCCGTGAGGCATGCCGAGGGTCCGCCAAAGATCATGAAAGCGTTGCGTACCTCGGGAAACCCATCATCTTTATCACCGTCCCTTTCACCGGCGCCCCTTTTCCTGGCCTCATCGTCGTCGGGGAGCCCGAGCCTGGCGTAGTAACGCCGGAGCATGGTGCATTCCTCGAGGGCATGCTTCACCGGGCCTTGATGGTAAGGACAGGGCTTCTTTAGCATGTCGTCAAATAGCCCGGGGCCGCGGGGGCCTCGGGGATTCCTGCGATCTGTTGTGGCGACGTGAACGGCCTCGAGGACCTCCTGCTTTCCCGGGCGGCCCTTCTTCTTTCTCTTAGGGACGCGGGTGGGCGAGGCCTCGGGGGCCTCGTCCTTCTGCTTCTCCTTGGCGTCGTTGTTGGGGAAGATGGCCCCCACCGCCTCTTCGCCTGAGGCGAAGTTGGTGGCGATGTCGAGGAGCGCGGCGGCAGAGCGCGGGACGTTGCGCCCTAACTCTCGGACCAAGTCCCGACAAGTGGTGCCGGAGAGGAAAGCCTGGACGATCTCCGAGTCACCGACGCTGGGTAGCTCGGTGCACTGTTTGGAGAAGCGCCGGATGAAGTCTCGGAGAGACTCGTCCGGCTTCTGGCGGCAGTTCTTGAGATCCCAGGAATTCCCAGGGCGCACGTAAGTGCCCTGGAAGTTCCCGACGAAGATCCTAACCAAGTCGCGCCAGTCGTGGATTTGCGAGGGGGGGAGATGCTCAAGCCAGGCTCGCGCCGAGTCCGTCAAGAGTAAAGGGAGATTGCGGATGATGAGCAGATCATCGTCCGCGCCACCCAGCTGACAAGCCAGGCGATAATCGGCTAGCCATAGCTCAGGGTTCGTCTCGCCGCTATACTTGGTGAGGTTGGCCGGCTGTCGGAACCGGGCGGGGAAAGGAGCAACGCGGATGGCCCTGCTGAAGACCCGAGGTCCTGGCGGCTCAGGGGAGGGGCTGTGGTCCTCACCACTGTCGTAGCGACCGCCTCGGTGCGGGTGGTAGCCTCGGGCGGCTCCGTCGTCGTGGCGCCGTCGCCTGCCAACTACCTCGTGGTCACCTTGTACCTCGCGTTGGTGTCTAGGTCGGTCGCGCACCGAGGGGGCCCTGTTGACCGTCGGCGCGCGAGCGGGCTCGGGACGGATCGAGGCATCCTGGCCTTGGCGAGGTCGTGCCGTGGGTTGCTCCGAAGTGCCTCCGCGCCGGCGGGAGGCGGAACTTTCAGCCTGCTGCACTGCTGCGGTCTCGAGGAGGTCGCGGAGCTCTCCGCGGACCCGTCGCCCTTCGGTGGTGGAGGGCTCGGGCATCGCTCGGATCAGCATCGCAGCAGCTGCGACATTCTGGCTAGCGCGGTTAAAGATTGGGGGTGGCTCTCCGCCCTCGTTGTCGTTGATGCGGTGATGAACGTCGCGGGCCCGCCCTCGGGCTCCTCCGCCCTCACCGCGCCCTCGCTGCTCCTGCTCGAGAGTGTCCCGGAGCTGTTGCAGAAGGAGTCGGTCCTGTTCGACCTTGGCCTGAAGCTCGCGGAGCTGCTCCAGGTCTGGGCGACGATGCCCCCCGTGGACGAGATTCTCGTTCCGTGCTGCCGGGGCTATGAGACGCGGAGGCGTGGCACCACCCGTCCCCGCCCGGGGCGGTGAATGAGTGCCTGTCCCTTCTTCCTCTTCGCCCACCGTTGGCATCCCGAGCCCGACGTGGAAGCACTCACGGGATGGATCGTAAGTCCCTTCGTCGTCGGAGTCGGAATAGCCGAGGCAGTAGTCGCTTGCGGCCAAGAATTGGCGTAAAGCCCCAGGGTTGTGGAGTTCGGAGAAATCCACCCCGGGCCACGCCTCGTCCTCGTCCGAGGGGTCGGAGTGGGTGCTCAGGTCGAGAGCGAAGCGCTGGCGGCGTTCCGAGGGGTGCTCGTGAGCGGCAGCGTAAGCGTAGGAGGTGGCGGCATTTCTCAACCCAAAGGGGTATGGGAACGGGGCCGTCTCCAGATTCTGCCCCGCCGGGGTCGGTTCTTCAGGGAGTGGCGGAGCGGGGTTAGATGACTGGGCATCGTCGTAAGCCCCCGGCGATTTTCCTTTGTCCAGGCTCAGGTCAGACAGGTCCCCAGTCAGGGACCCCGTACCAACAGCTGGTCGCAGGATATCGGCGGGGAGTGTCGTGCTGCCCCGGGCTCGCGTAGCGTCGGGGTGGCCTTGCTCGCGCCGTGCCCGGCGAGCGTGGCGAGAGCGGCCGCCCGGACGCCGCCTACGCCTGGGCTGCCGGGGCGCGACTTCGTCGTCGAACGGTGGGGTTCGAGGAGTGAGGAGCACCATGTCGTACTCATGCCCTAGAGACATGAACTCTAGGCTCCCGAACCAAACTATGGTGCCGAGGCGCAATGGTCGTATGTGGTCTGCCATCCGGAACTTGCTAGGATGACGAAGCCGACACGCAGAGACCCCTACCTGGCGCGCCAACTGTCGGTGTTTTGGAACCGGGGGTCCCTCAACCAACGAGTGAATTTGTACTGCGTGTCCCTAATCCCGGATGGTGATGCAAAGAGACACAAGGTTTATACTGGTTCGGGCAGTCGAGGCCCTACGTCCAGTCTGAGAGATTGATCTTGTATTCCTTGCACCGGAGTGCTCGTGGTAGGGGGTTACAAGCTGAGTGAGAGAGGGAGCTAGCCCCAGGTCTCGGCGAGGGTGGTGCGAACTGCTTGGGACGTTGCTCCCAAGCAGCGTGGAAGTGCGTGATTCTATCGGTGTGTTTGTCCTTCCGCCCCCCCAGAAATGGCCCTGGCTACCTCCTTTTATAGTTACAAGGAGGAAGCGAGAGGTACATGAGAAGGCTACTATTTGCTGACGTATTCCGCTCCCTGAAGCAGTATGGCATCGTGGGAGTTCCAGTCGATGTCTAGTCGGTATGGTCTTCAAGGCTGACGACATGCTGCGCTCTTGTACTTTTGTTGACTTGGTGAAATGCCGAGGCCTGGTGGCTGCTGTAGTAGGCTGTGTCGAGACCTATCGCGCTGAGGCCGAGACCCACTGTGCTGAGGCCTGCTGTGCCGAGGCCTTTAGCGGGTGGCAATGTGAGGTCTGGGCGGCCATCGTCGATAGTTGATTTGGGCGGAACAGTGCCGAACATGCGTCTACAGGATACGGTGCCCTGTATCGTCAGTAAGGGATGGTAAAAAGGCGATTTGACCGTTGTCCTGTCGCGGCATACTGCCGATCGTGGCTTTCGTAGTGAGGGCAGCTAGGTGCATTAATTGGATGCGATAGCCTGCCAGAGTGACTTTTGAGGTGGAGGTGACGAGATTGCGGGACGAGCCCAGCCTCGGGCGAGGCGGAGCATGGCCAGTTCGCCCGAGGCCCTACCGGGAGTCTCGGGCGAGGCAGAATCCGAGGCTCATCGGGGGTCTCGAGCGGGGCGGAGCGGTCGGTTCGCTGGCCCCGAGGTCACAGGAACCCGGTTCTGACTCCCCACGTCGTGTCCGTCCTTGGTGCAGGAGTTTAGGCAGCACAGTAGCCGGTAACCCTTGCACAGTCCCGTCGTGGATGGCAGGGTGCTGACGTGACGGACGTCTGGTCTGCCACGTCGCTGCACTGCGCCGTCGTGTGATTTGTCGGAGTGGTTGAGCGCCTCGATGGGACGTGCGGAAGTGACATGCTGGTCGTACTCGGTCTTGTGCGTCGTGGGGCTCCAGTACGGCTTGATGCAGGACATGGCGGGCGACGTGCGGGTTGCCGTGTAATGACGTCGTAGGGGGCAGCGGCTATGCCGAGGCCGAGCCATCGCGGGGGGCTCGGTGGTCATGGACCCTCAGGCTGCCGAGCCCGTGAAGCAAACTGTCGAGGTCCTTGGGGGGAGTTATTGGCCTTGGGTACTGATTCCGAGGCTACAGTAGCCCAAATGTGGCTCCCCACGCTGCATTGTCCTCGGTGCAGGAGTTGGCAGCATAGTGAGGCATGGGCGTCACGGTGGTTAGTACAGTGGCGGGTAACCCCTGCCCAGTCCTGCCTCCTGTCCCATCGGCCATTCTGCTGTACTGTGCCGGGCGTGCGGCTGTTGTCAGGGGCAGCAGTTGGCTGAGTTGTCGTGACACGACGTTTTGCCAGAGGGACGGGAGAAGGAAGAGGTGGCGGAGTGCTGCCGAGTCCGCCTTGCGCGAGACAGAGGGTCGGTGGCCCGGCCGAGGCCTTTGACGGGGAATCGGCCGAGGCCCGTGGTGAGGGGCCTCGGGCGAAGCGGAGGGTCGGCCGAGGCTCGCGGTGATGGGGCCTCGGGCGAGTCGGACAATTGGCCGAGGCCAGCAGCGTTTAGCTGGTTTCGATCTTTACGAAGTCTAAGCAGTCATTTTTTGGATCTTGCTTAGGGTACCCCTTCTCACGGTATCCGACAGTTAGATGTGAATAAATCTGTTTATTTTAAAGGTTTAATTTGTTGTCTTTATCATGGCTGCCATCGATCCGATCGAACCCCACTATTAAAGATAACATGTTAGGTTTGATGAGTTCATAGATCTATCCGTGCTAAATAGTCGATTGTTCATATGCTGTAGTCCCCTTTTCTACCTGAATCAGCTATTTTAGTTGATTCGCTTTTGCTTTCACACATATACCATGTCTTTCAGAAAACCTATCAATGTATAGACAATTTTATGGATTCTTTGGTTTTAGTCTGTTATTATCATCATAGCTACCATTGATCTAGTCGAACCTCACTATTGATGGTAACATATTAGATTCAGAGCGTTTGTAGATCCATTTGTACTAGACAATCGATTTGTTCATATGTTATATCCTTTCTCGTTAGATTCATCGACTCAATGCTTTACATTGGTAATATCCACCTAGCTGATAATTTTACTTATATCTGCGTGTATTGTACTTGTCAACATAAAATCAATCGCGACCCACAAGCTTTACAGTCCGTAATAGCCGATTTCTTCGTGTATTGGCTATTTAGTCGATTCTCCTGTCTAGCTGCTCCCGTAGCGGCACATTTGGAACTGTCTGGCCAAAATTGGCATGTTCCACCTTAAATTACTAATAAACTTTCTCTCCTTATCAATTGCAGGTCAAATTGACTGGCACTCTTTTAGGAATTCATAGGATCGGCTACCTCTGCATTGAAGCCAAGCGGATCTCTAGCCTTGCTTCATCAAGCAGATCCTTTTGGCTTGCTGTGTGCTAGACGCATTGATACGTTTTTGTGCCAACACATGTTCTGGCACGCCTGGTGGGACACCACAATCGTCATGGCAACTCACAACAACAGTGACATCCTTATGGTGCCTTATGAGGACCTACCTGATGAGGATAAAGATGTCATTAGTAAAGCTATAGAAGAATTTCAGAACAAATGTTTGTTGTCCTACACCAAGACACGTGACAATAAAGTTGTTCAGAAATATTCACTACCAAGAGTTTTGTTGCATGGGCAGTCAGATATAGACGAAGCTAAGGATAGGTGTTTCTTTGTAAAGGCTATAAACAAATCTATTCATGATGCCATATTGAACCATAATACAGTTTTTGAACACATTCCACAACACCATGAAAGTGGTTTTGTTCATGATCAAGAGTACCATTCGAGGAGTACATATGAACTATGCTTTATTTCAAAAGACTACAAAAACTCCAAGCTACTAAGATGTGAAAATGGGAAGAGATGACTTTGTTTCAGAGTCATTCCATTTCTCATCCACTCAAGGAGATATGATAGACACTCCACATATCCCACAAGTACAAGGTATATTTTTGGAATATTCATTATGCTAGTCTCATATCTTGAATTGCCATGTTTATGTTTATTTTATCCTAACCTTTGCTTGGGACAAGCAAAGATCTAAGTGTGGCGAAGCTTGTTGGCGGACCTTAACGATCAATTTTACCTGCCAATTAAGACATATAAACAATAGAAACTAGCAATCTTGCACACATATGCATTTACTATTGACCCAATTCCATATGTATTTGGAGATTGTTGTTTTGTAGGACATAAACACGAATACATGGGAAAATGCATAAAAAGACGCATTCCAACGCAGATTTTTGCAAAGGAATAAAAAGAAAGGCCTAGCAACTCAAGTCATCCGGGAAAAATACCCACCAAGGAGCAGCCCGGTGAGGTCCTAATGGCTAGAGGGAGGTGAATAGCCTATTAAAAATTTTTACAACAACACTTAACAAACCGGTTAGACAAATATAAGGCGAAGCGAGTGTTGCGCTAGCCTACTAAAAATGCAAGCCACCTACCACAATTCTAGTTTCTATAGTCTCTATCCACACAATGGCTATGTCACTACACTAAGTTAGTGTGCTCTCAAAAGCTAACTAAAGAGCCACACTAACCAAACTAACAAGCTCTCATGACTAGCTACACTGAAGAGCTTTATAACTAGTTTGCGGTAATGTAAAGAAAGAGAGCAAGATGGTTATACCATCGAGTCGAGGAATGAAACAATCAATCACAAGAATGAATACCAATCACCTCGGAATCAAATGATGAACACAATGATTTTTTATCGAGGTTCACTTGCTTGCCGGCAAGCTACTCCTCATTGTGGTGATTCACTCACTTGGAGATTCATGCGCTAATTGGCATCACACGCCAAACCCTCAATAGGGTGCTGCACAACCAACACAAGATGAGGATCACACAAGCCATGAGCACTTTACTAGAGTACATTTTGGCTCTCCACCGGCGAAAGGTTAAGAACGCCTCACAATCACCACGATCGGAGCTGGAGACAATCACCAACCTCCGCTCGATGATCCTCGCTGCTCCAAGCCATCTAGGTGGCAGCAACCACCAGGAGTAACAAGCGAATCCCGCAGCAAAACATGAACACCAAGTGCCTCTAGATGCAAACACTCAAGCAATGCACTTGGATTCACTCCCAATCTCACAAAGATGATGAATCAAAGATGGAGATGAGTGGGAGGGCTTTGGCTAAGTTCACAAGGTTTCTTTGTCAATGCAAATGGCCAAGAGAGTGAGCTAGAGCCAGCAATGGGGCTTAAATAGAAGCTCCCACGAAATAGAGCCATTGTACCCCTTCACTAGGCACTGTTCATGGTGATTGAACACTCCAGTCAGATCAACCAGACATAGGACCCCAATGTCTGGTCGTGCGATGCACACCATGTGGCCCCTGCTTCAAATGTTGATCGGCTAATCTCAATGGTCATCAGTGCACTTAAGTTGTGACCAGATGCGCTGTTCAAAGTGATCGGACGCTGGACCCCAGCGTCCGGTTATTTCTAGTAAGGTTCCAGTCATGACCGAATGTGTCCAATCATGACTGACCGGACGTAGGACCCCAGCGTCTGGTCACTTCCTGTAAGCTTCCAGAGGTGGAAATTCATGATCAGACGCATCTGGTCGGTCATGATCAGACACTACATCAGCGTTCGGTCCTTTCTCCTCTTCTCTATGCTGCCACATCAGCTGGACCGAACACACCCCGCCAGCGTCTAGTCACGAAGTGACCCAGCATCCGGTCGAAGACCGACGCCAGCATCTTCACTGCTTCTACTAATCAGACGCTCCGATCTAGTTGAGACCAGCGTCCGGTTCACTCTGTGAAACCTTGTCTTTTCTATATAGGGCACCGTTGAAATTTCTAACCCTTGCTCAAATGTGCCAACCACCAAGTGTATCACCTTGTGCACATGTGTTAGCATATTTTCACAAATGTTTTCAAGGGTGTTAGCACTCCACTAGATCCTAAATGCATATTCAATGAGTTAGAGCATCTAGTGTCACTTTGATAACCACATTTCGATATGAGTTTTACCCCTCTTAATAGTACGGCTATCGAACCTAAATGTGATCACACTCGCTAAGTGTCTTGATCACAGAAACAAAATGGCTCCTACCACTTATACCTTTGCCTTGAGCCTTTTGTTTTTCTCTTTCTTCTTTTCAAGTCCAAGCACTTGATCATCACCATGGCATCACCATCATCATGTCATGATCTTCATTTGCTTCACCACTTGGAATGTGCTACCTATCTCATGATCACTTTGATAAACTAGGTTAGCACTTAGGATTTCATCAATTTGCCAAAACCAAACTAGACCCCTAGGGGCGAGCGACCCTAGGGGGCAAGCGACCCCTAACTGGTGCCCCTCTACCGCCCCTTCGAATGGCGGTGGCATGAGGGCATGCAGAAGGCGGTGAAGCTTGTACTTCATGCCAAATATAGACCACACACCGCCTTACTCTCTGTATAAATAGAGGGGCAACCCCCCTCTCAACACACACTCTACATTTGAGCATTCTTTCATATTTTTAGTAGTAGTGTCCCTCTAGGTGCTCCCACCTAGTTGTAGTATAGAAAATAGGGAGAGAGAGGAGAGGAAGAGAGGAGAGGAGGAGCTGAGTCTGTCAGACCCTCCTCAAATTTGTACCTCTACAAAGCCGACTCAATTCTTGAGTAATATCCAGGTTATACTTTGGTAATTCCAAGCTTTCTATTTGATTAAGTTCAAGTCTTACTTCAATTTACTTATGGGAACTCTGCTCGATCAAGTGCTCTAGTTATCACGTGAGACTAGAGTAGTAATTGTTAGCATAGACGTGGTGTCTAGGCTAGTGTTTACGTGAGTATGCGTCCAATCCCATGGACAGTTGTGGTAGCCCTAGATGTGACAGCCCTGACTAGGCTTTTGTAATCCACCACGTTCGGATTGGTGTTTCTATAGAGCTTTTTGGCAGCCTGACCCCAATCACCTCTTCCCAGTCTTTTTGAGGATTAGAAAGGTACTATTGCACCAAAGTAAGTGAGTTTAGTAAGCCTGAACCTTGGTTATCTAGTTTGTCTTGGAAGAACCTTAGAAAACCCCTCTTTACCCACAAAAACACTTCTTCCTTAGATGACCTTGATCTTTTCTAGTTCACTTCTCGTTCCCTGTGGAAACCGATACCTAGGAATACTCTAGGTGAAAGCTACAACGGTATCCGTGTGCTTGTGGATTTATCTATTTGTGTTAATAAAACATTTGGTGCCAACTCATTCAATGTTATCGATGGTGAAGACCTCACCGGATGTTGACGAAAGCTTAGCTGATGACAGTGGTGCTGATTGCAAAATTAATGAAAACAAAGTTTGCAAAACATAGTGTCAGTGCGGAAAGTGATCAACACATAAATATTTGTAGTTTTGCCATACGTTGTGATCATATGTGGCCTAACACTCAATGACACAGGGTTTATACTAGTTCAGGCAATGTGCCCTACATCCAGTTTGAGTCGGTCGATGACTTCATTCCTAAGCCTAGGTGCTCAAAGTTTGCTGTGGGGTTACAAACGAGACGGAGTAAGATGGGGGGTATCAGAGGTCCGGTCGGACTCTAGACCGAAGGGCCAAGAGTGACGGGAGCTTCGACGTGTGCTAAGTGTACGTGGTATGCTTTGTTTGGCTTTAGAGTTCTAAAGCCAAGCAGAGAGAATCGAAATGATCTATTTGTTGTTCATTGGAATCATCTATGTGAATCGATCATCCTTTTGGAGAGAGCACATCCCCTTTTATAGATGAAGGGGACGGCTTTACAAGAGAGAGAGTGTGAGAGAAAGAGAGTGTGTGTGCTACCTAGTCTTGTTGCCCACACCGTTGGGTACAAGACAGTTTGTCGGCGCCCACAACATTGTTGATGCTCAGATGCATGTGGTAGGCTCCATCGTCTTCTTCTGGTATGGCAAATGTCGATGCCTACCATACTATAGGATAAATGTTGGTGCCCACAACACTAGTCATGTTCTGACATATCTAGAAAGTTGTGGAGTATCCTTCTAACATGGCCTAACAGTACTATCCTGCAGGTGTGTAGGGTACGGTCCTCGGTATTGCGGTTTACTTAAGAGCCCTGCCTTACTTGCTCTGCCTGATTCTTTGGGTCCTCATCGAGTGGGCGTCCCCATTCGGTCATTTCCTAGTCAGCATCGACTGTGTTGGTCGAAGAAGAGCTACACGTAGAGGTTCGGTGTACTCTCGGTCAGAGAAGCGGGTTGGAGTTGGAAGCGAGCGTTGTCCTCTCCTTGGCTAGGCTTTTTGATCAGAGAGGCAGGCCAGAGTTGGAAGCAAGCGTCGTTCCTTCTTAGCCAAGCCTTCAGGTCGAAGAGGGGTGAAAGCTCTAGTTTGGTTTTGGTTAATTGATGAAACCCTAAGTGCTAACCTAGTTTATCAAAGTGATTATGAGATAGGTGGCCCTGCTCCAAGTGATGAAGCAATGGCAAAGATCATGAAAATGGTGATGGCATGGTGATGATCAAATGCTTAAACTTGGAAAAGAAGAAAGAGAAAAACAAAAGGCTCAAGGCAAAGGTAAAATTGTAGGAGCCATTTTTGTTTTAGTGATCAAGACACTTAGCGAGTGTGATCACATTTAGGATAGATAGCCATACTATTAAGAGGAGTGAAACTTATATCGAAATGCGGTTATCAAAGTGCCACTAGATGCTCTAATTCATTGCATATGCATTTAGGATCTAGTGGAGTACTAACACCCTTGAAAATGTTGGTGAAAATATGCTAACACATGTGCACAAGGTGATACACTTGGTGGTTGGCACATTTGAGCAAGGGTGGAGAAGTTAGAAGTGAAATGGAGTTGGTCACAAAGATGCTGGCGTCGGTCAACTGACCGGACGCTGGGTCGCTCAAGCGATCGGACGCTGAAGGGCTGCGTCCGGTCATGTTGTCGAATGGCACAGTGACTAGGGTTAAGCACCGGACGCTGGTCTGTGTCCGGTCAAGCATGACCAGACACGTCCAGTTGGCAAAAGACGGTTTTGGGAGCTTACTGGAAACGACCGGACACTGGGGGTCCAGCATCCGGTCACTTGTGCCAGAGCATCCGGTCGCTACTTAGCCGTTGCGATTGGGTGGTTCCTGTTGAATGGACAATGACACGTGGCTTACATCGGGCGACCGGACGCTGGGTCCAGTGTTTGGTCAACATGACCGGAGCGTCCGGTCAGCCCACGTTGTGCCCAGTAAAGGGGTACAATGGCTCTATTTCGTGGGGACTTCTATTTAAGCCTCATGGCCGGTTCAAGCTCACTTTCTTGCACATTTTCATTGACATAGCAACCTTGTGAGCTTAGCAAAAGCCCTCCCACTCACCTCCATCATTGATCCATCATCTTTGTGAGATTGGGAGAGAATCCAAGTGCATTGCTTGAGTGATTGCATCTAGAGGCACTTGGTATTCGTGTTGTGCTATGGATTTCACTTGTTTCTCTTGGTGGTTGCCACCACCTAGACAGTTGGAGCAGCGGTGGAGAATTGGCACGAGTTGGTGATTGTTCGTGGCCATCTCCAGTGATTATGAGGGGAGTTGTACCTTCCTCGGTGGAGTGCCAAAAGGTAACTCTAGTAAATTGCTCATGTCATTGAGTTACATCACTTGTGGGTAGGTTCTTGCGGTGTCCAATCATGGGGACAAGGTTTGTGAAACACCTCTTAGCCGCCGAACCACCAATTGTTGGTTGACACAACGGGGACTAGCGTGTTGGCACGCACGTAAACCTCGAGAGAAAAATCGGTTGTCTCTTGTCATTTGCATTCTCCCAGTGATTGGCTTAATCTTCATCTTGTGATTGGTTCATCCTCTACATGGCGGTATAATCACCCTACTCACTTATTTACATTCTTGCAAACTAGTTGATACAAGCTCTTTAGTGTAATTAGTATTGAGAGCTTGCTTTATTATTTACATTCATCTAGTTGAGCTCTTTAGAGTAGCAAGATTGAGAGCTCTTAGTGAGTAGTTACATAGCAAGTTTGGGTGCCTAAGTAATCATTGCAACTAGAATTGTTGGATAGGTGGCTTGCAACCCTTGTAGAGCTAGAGCAAGTTTGCATTGCGCTATCTGTCATACTAATCAAATTGCTCTAGTTGATTAGTAGATTTTTAAATAGGCCATTCACCCCCCTAGCCATATTAGGACCTTTCAAGTGGTATCGAAGCCGTGGTCACCATTTGATTAAAGGCTTAACAACCTCGGTGTCAAATTATGGCTCAAGTTGTGTTCAACCATGTGGGGGGCAAACCACCATTCTTTGATGGCACATGCTATGGTTATTGGAAGAGAAAGATGATGATGTATCTTGGTTCAATCAATGATCAAGTATGGGAAGTGACTGAGAATGACTATGCTATCATTGATCCCAATGATCCAACCAATCAAGATAAGATCAACAAGCAATGTAATACAATGGCTCTCAACACCATATACAATGCCATTGATTCCAATGTGTTTGAGCAAATCAAGGATTGTGAAAGAGCAAATGAGGTGTGGAAGAGATTGGAGGAAACATATGAGGGCACACCGGCGGTAAAGAGTGCCAAGTTGTACATCCTTAAGGACAAGTTGACAAGTTTCAAGATGAAGGATGATGAGAGCATTCCGGAGATGTTCCATCGATTGCAAGTCATTGTCAATGACTTGAAGGTATTGGGAGAGAAGATCAAGGATGATGATGTCTCCCATCGATTCTTGATGTGCTTACCTCCAAGATTTGAGATGCTAAGATTGCTCCTCATAAGAGGAGGATTGAAGGATATTACCCCCAACCAAGTACTAGGTGATGTCATGACACAAGTGACATACCGTGTGGAAAGGGAGGGGGATGACAAGGATGACAAGAAGGAAGAAGAGGACAAGAAGAAGAAGAAGAAGAAGAAGAAGAGTATAGCATTCAAGGCTAGATCATCATCATCCAAGAACAAGGGCAAGTCCAAGAAAGAATCAAGTGACGATGATGATCTTAGTGACATTGATGATGAAGCCATGGCCCTATTTGTGCGCAAGATGGGCAAATTCATGACGAAGAAGGGCTATGGTGCAAGAAAGAGAAGAGATCACACCAAGAGCAAAGAATATGTGAGAAGATGCTACAATTGCAAGAGCCCCGATCATGTTGTAGCAAATTGTCCCTACAATAGTGATAATGATGATGATGAGAAGAAGCACAAGAAAGATAAGAATGAAAAGAAAGAAAAGAAGGAGAAGAGAATGACCTTCCAAAAGAAGTATAAGGATGGAGGTTATGTGGTCACATGGGATAGTGATGGCTCTTCAGATAGTGATAGCTCTAGTGATGATGACAAGAAATCTATCAAGAGAGCACTAGCAAGCATCGCCATCAACAAGAAGCTCTCCATCTTCGACACTCCATCGACATGTCTCGTGGCAAAGCCTACCAAGGTAAAATATGATGAGAGTGATGATGATGAATGTGAAAGTGACTCTTGTAGGAATGATAATGATGATGATGAGGAGGAGTACTCCAAGGAGGAGCTCTTGGACATGTGTGAGCAAGTGCACGCTTGCAATGAGATGAAGAGAAAGGAGTGCAAAGAATTGCGCAAGAAAGTAAAATTTCTTGAGCAATCCTTTGATGAGCTCAATGCCACTCATGAGGGGCTAATGGATGCCCATGAGAAGCTTGGCAAGGCTCACTCTAAGCTTGAAAAGGCTCACTCCTCTCTCATTGAGCAAGTCAAGAAGGAGGAAGCCAAGAAGGAGCAAGTGATAGTAACATATGATGTGGGACTAACATGTGATCTTATTGATGAATCTTTTCATGAACCCATTATTGTTGCTCCCACTAACACTTCTTGTAGCACTACAACTTTCACTTCACCTATAAGTGATGGTCTCACTTGTGATCCTTCACTTATGGTGAAAAATGAGAACCTCAAGAAGGAGGTGAATGAGCTCACTCGTGCCTTAGGCAATGCCTATGGTGGAGAAGCCCACTTGCTAAAGTGCTTGGGTAGCCAAAGATTTTCTCTCAACAAAGAGGGATTAGGCTATACCCCCAAGAAAGGCAAGGCTGTCTTTGTCACTCCCAAAGCTAGCTTTGTGAAGGGCAATGGTCGGTTTTGCAATAGATGCAAGCAAGTTGGACATATAGAGCAAAATTGCAAGACTAACAAGAACAAGCTATCTAATATATCCTCAATCAAATTTGATTCTTATTACATGCTTTATAAGGGTGCCAATGGTGTGAAGGCTAAGTTCATTGGTACACCAATTGTGGGCTCAAAGAAGAAGGCCAATTGGGTACCAAAGTCCTTGGTGACTAACCTACAAGGACCCAAGCAAGTTTGGGTACCTAAAAAGAATTGGTCTTCTTTTGTAGGTAAATTATAAAGCCGAAGGAAGGCATTGGGTGCTTGATAGTGGGTGCACACAACACATGACTGGTGATTCAAGAATGTTCAATTCAATCAATGAAAGCAAGAGCAATGGGATTGATAGTATCACATTTGGTGACAATGGCAAAGGCAAGGTCAAAGGGCTTGGTAAGATTGCAATATCCAATGATTTGAGTGTTTCCAATGTGCTACTAGTAGAGAGCTTGAACTTCAACCTATTGTTGGTAGCTCAATTGTGTGATCTTGGCTTCAAGTGTATATTTGGTGTGGATGATGTAGAGATCATAAGTATAGATGGCTCTAACTTGATATTCAAAGGATTTAGATATGAGAATCTATACTTAGTTGATTTCAATGCTAGAGAAGCTCAATTGTCAACATGTTTGATCACTAAGTCTAGCATGGGTTGGTTATGGAATAGAAGGCTTGGTCATGTTGGAATGAAACAATTGAACAAGTTGATTAAGCATGACTTAATTAGAGGCTTGAAAGATGTCACATTTGAGAAGGACAAACTATGTAGTGCATGTCAAGCCGGAAAGCAAGTTGGTAATACACATCCTAAGAAGAGCATGATGAGCACATCTAAGGCATTTGAGTTGATGCACATGGACTTGTTTGGACCAACCACATACACTAGCATTGGTGGAAACAAATATGGATTTGTGATTGTGGATGATTTCACTAGATACACATGGGTATTCTTTCTTGTTGACAAGAGTGATGTGTTTGCAACATTCAAATCATTTGTCAAAGGCATTCACAATGAGTTTGAAACAATAATCAAGAAAGTTAGAAGTAATAATGAAAGTGAGTTCAAGAACACTAGAATTGATGAGTTATGTGATGAATTTGGAATTAGACATCAATTCTCGGCCAAGTATACTCCTCAATCAAATGGGCTAGTTGAAAGAAAGAATAGAACCTTGACTAATATGGCAAGATCAATGTTGAGTGAGTACAATGTGAGTCATTCATTTTGGGCTAAAGCAATCAACACGGCTTGCTACTATAGCAACCGACTCTATTGTTACCCCATGATGGAAAAGACACCTTATGAGCTATTGAATGGAAGAAAGCCCAACATAGCATACTTTTGGGTTTTTGGTTGTAAATGCTATATATTGAAGAAAGGCACTAGATTAAGCAAGTTTGAAAAGAAATGTGATGAAGGTTTCTTGCTTGGTTACTCCACTACTAGCAAAGCTTATAGAGTTTGGAATTTAGCTAGTGGTACTCTTGAGGAGGTTCATGATGTGGAGTTTGATGAAACAAATGGTTCCCAAGAGGAAGATGAGAATCTAGATGATGTAAGAGGCACTCAATTGGTCAATGCAATGAAGAACATGGACATTGGTGAGTTAAGGCCTAGAGAGGTGATTGATGTTGAAGATGACAAGAATCAAGTGCTCTCTAACTCAAATGTGCAAGCTAGTGGTTCTCATAATCAAATCCAAGCAAACACTAGTAATGGCAATGTGCAAGATCAACAAATGGCTAGTTCATCATCTCAACCAAGTGATCAATCAAATACTAGTAAGCAAGTGCAAGTGCTTCAACCAACCAATGTTACAAGAGATCATCCATTGGACACTATCATTGGTGATATTTCAAGAGGTGTGCAAACAAGATCAAGATTGGCTTCATTTTGTGAGCATTTCTCATTTGTGTCATCCATTGAACCTAAGAAGATAGATGAAGCTTTGAGGGATGCTGATTGGATCAATGCTATGCATGAAGAGCTAAATAACTTCACAAGAAACCAAGTATGGGATTTAGTTAAGAGGCCTAAGGATCATAATGTGATTGGAACTAAGTGGGTCTTTTGGAACAAGCAAGATCAAGATGGGGTAGTAATAAGGAACAAAGCAAGATTAGTGGCTCAAGGTTACACTCAAGTTGAAGGTCTTGACTTTGGAGAAACATATGCCCCAGTTGCAAGATTGAAAGCAATTAGGATCTTGCTAGCTTATGCTTGTGCCAACAACATCAAGTTGTACCAAATAGATGTGAAAAGTGCATTTCTCAATGGGTACATCAATGAGCTTGTGTATGTTGAGCAACCTCCTGGTTTTGAAGATGAGAAGAAACCCAACCATGTCTACAAGTTGAGAAAGGCTTTGTATGGATTGAAACAAGCACCTAGAGCATGGTATGAGAGATTGAGGGATTTTCTACTCTCTAAGGGATTCAAGATGGGAAAGCTTGACACCACTCTCTTCACCAAGAAGCTTGGCAATGACTTGTTTGTAATGCAAATCTATGTTGATGATATCATCTTTGGATCAACAAATTAAGAATTTTGTGAGGAGTTTGGTAAGATGATGGCAAGTGAGTTTGAGATGTCTATGATTAGAGAACTTAGTTACTTCCTTGGTCTTCAAATCAAGCAAATGAAGAATGGCACATTTGTGAGTCAAAGCAAGTATATCAAGGACATGCTCAAGAAGTTTGAAATGGATGAGAGTAAAGCTATTAGTACACCAATGGGGACAAGTGGAAGCTTAGATAGTGATGCTAGTGGCAACATGGTGGATCAAAAGATGTATCGGTCTATGATTGGAAGTCTACTCTATGTGACCGCATCAAGGCCAGATGTGATGTTTAGTGTATGCATGTGTGCTAGATTTCAAGCCTCACCAAGAGAAAGTCATTTGAAGGCAACTAAGAGAATATTGAGGTACTTAAAGCATACACAACATGTTGGATTATGGTATCCCAAAGGAGCAAGATTTGAGTTGATTGGATATTCGGATTCCGATTATGCGGGATGTAAAGTTGAGAGAAAGAGCACATCGGGCACATGTCAACTATTGGGAAGATCACTTGTATCTTGGTCATCAAAGAAGCAAAATAGTGTAGCACTTTCAACCGCCGAAGCGGAGTACATTTCGGCCGGTAGTTGTTGTGCTCAATTACTTTGGATGAAGGCTACTTTGAGTGATTTTGGAATCAAGTTCAAGTAAGTGCCATTGCTATGTGACAATTAAAGTGCCGTAAAGCTCACCAACAACCCGGTTCAACACTCAAGAACAAAGCATATAGATATCCGTCATCACTTCATAAGTGATCACCAACAAAAAGGGGACATTTGCATAGAGAGTGTGGGCACCGAAGATCAACTTGCCGACATATTCACCAAGCCACTTGATGAGAAGAGATTTTGCAAGCTAAGGAATGAATTGAACATACTTGACTTCTCAAATATGTGTTGATGCACCCCCACTATATGACATGCCTCTCCTTCGAGCCAAGCAAGGTAAAGTTGATTGACATGTCATCCATCCATTGCTAAGGACTTGTTTAGTGCATCTAGTCATTCCTATCATGTCCTAGGCTCATTTCATAAAAATCAAATGAATTTGATGCTTGTATGGTACCACTATTGCTTTATGTTTGAAATGATCTAGTGGTAGCATATGACATGTTTGTGGGCTTGTAAACCTAGTGTTTGATTTAGAAAATGAGCTATAAGTGTTTAACTCAACATGGTACAAGATAACCCTTATTTGGAGGTGTGAAGAAGCTTGTCCTTGGATCAAACCGAGTTAAATATCTTTTGCAAGTAATCTAGATTGAATCAAATTGGGAAAATGATCCTCATTTCACATGGTTTTGACCCCAACCTATCTATAATTTGAGCTCACCTTTTGTGCTAATTGTTGACAAAGGGGGAGAGAAACTAAGATATGAGTGATAGGGGAGTATTTGACATAAGGGGAGAGATATGATAAAGGAAAGGGATCCATTAAAATTTTGATCACACAAGTAGGGGTAGCAAGCTCATAAACTTGTATGATGCATTTGAATGAAAATTTCATACATTTGCTTGCATGGTACAAGTTCTAATTTTTCAATATCCATGCTTGTGTGGTGTATGCTAGTTATAGGTTTGAATGATGAAATGAAAAACTAGCATGCATAGGCTAAAGTAACTAGACTTATGTTCATTCTATGGAAACTAGACCCTTGCATGTAATGTTGATCTCACGGGATATTCTAGTTTTTGTGTATGTCTAGTTACTAATGATGCTAAGGATGGTATATTGGTGCACTCCGATTGGTATCATGCTTCAAAGGTCCATCTCTTATACCTTAGCATCATTTGGTAGAAATTGACTCCTATATTTCCTATCTAAGCATATGTGCAAGCTACAATCCAAACTCTTAGCACATATGTAGGGGGAGCAATTACTACCATTTGTAGTTCATGAAACTTGTCCATATTCTTTTACACATGGTAGATATGCTTGGGCAAGCAACGTGAATTCAATTAAATCTCAATTCATATCTTTGTGAAAGGGTTGTCATCAATTACCAAAAAGGGGGAGATTGAAAGCTCTAGTTTGGTTTTGGTTAATTGATGAAACCCTAAGTGCTAACCTAGTTTATCAAAGTGATTATGAGATAGGTGGCACTACTCCAAGTGATGAAGTAATGGCAAAGATCATGACAATGGTGATGGCATGGTGATGATCAAATACTTAAACTTGGAAAAGAAGAAAGAGAAAAACAAAAGGCTCAAGGCAAAGGTAAAATTGTAGGAGCCATTTTTGTTTCGGTGATCAAGACACTTAGCGAGTGTGATTACATTTAGGATAGATAGCCGTACTATTAAGAGGAGTGAAATTCGTATCGAAACGCGGTTATCAAAGTGCCACTAGATGCTCTAATTCATTGCATATGCATTTAGGATCTAGTGGAATACTAACACCCTTGAAAATGTTTGTAAAAATATGCTAACACATGTGCACAAGGTGATACACTTGGTGGTTGGCACATTTGAGCAAGGGTGGAGAAGTTAGAAGTGAAATGGAGTTGGTCGCAAAGATGCTAGCATCAGTCAACTGATTGGACGCTGGGTCGCTCAAGCGTCTGGACGCTGAAGGGTTGCATCCGGTCGTGTTGTCGAATGGCACAGTGACTAGGGTTAAGCACCGGACGCTGGTCTGTGTCCGGTCAAGCATGACCGGACGCGTCCGATCGGCAAAAGATGGTTTTGGGAGCTTACTAGAAATGACCAGACGCTGGGGGTCTAGCGTCGGGTCACTTGTGCTGGAGCGTCCGGTCGCTACTTAGCCGTTGCGATCGGGTGGTTCCTGTTGAATGGACAATAACACTGGCTTACATCGGGCGACCAGACACTGGGTCCAGTGTTCGGTCAACATGACCAGAGCGTCCGGTCAGCCCGTGTTGTGCCCAGTGAAGGGGTACAACGGCTCTATTTCGTGGGGACTTCTATTTAAGCCTCATGGCCGGTTCAAGCTCACTCTCTTGCACATTTTCATTGACATAGCAACCTTGTGAGCTTAGCAAAAGCCCTCCCACTCATCTCCATTATTGATCCATCATCTTTGTGAGATTGGGAGAGAATCCAAGTGCATTGCTTGAGTGATTGCATCTAGAGGCACTTGGTATTCGTGTTGCGCTGTAGATTTCGCTTGTTTCTCTTAGTGGTTGCCACCACCTAGACGGTTGGAGCAGCGGTGGAGAATTGGCACGAGTTGGTGATTGTTCGTGGCCATCTCCGGTGATTGTGAGGGGAGTTGTACCTTCCCCGTCGGAGTGCCAAAAGGTAACTCTAGTAAATTGCTCATGTCATTGAGTTACCTCACTTGTGGGTAGGTTCTTGCGGTGTCCAATTGTGGGGACGAGGTTTGTGAAACACCTCTTAGCCGCCGAACCACCAAGTGTTGGTCGACACAACGGGGACTAGCGTGTTGGCAAGCACGTGAACCTCAGGAGAAAAATCGGTTGTCTCTTGTCATTTGCATTCTCCTAGTGATTGGCTTAATCTTTATCTTATGATTGGTTCATCCTCTACACGGCGGTATAATCACCCTACTCACTTATTTACATTCTTGCAAACTAGTTGATACAAGCTCTTTAGTGTAATTAGTATTGAGAGCTTGCTTTATTATTTACATTCATCTAGTTGAGCTCTTTAGAGTAGCAAGATTGAGAGCTCTTAGTGAGTAGTTACATAGCAAGTTTGGGTGCCTAAGTAATCATTGCAACTAGAATTGTTGGATAGGTGGCTTGCAACCCTTGTAGAGCTAGAGCAAGTTTGCATTGCGCTATCTGTCATACTAATCAAATTGCTCTAGTTGATTAGTAGATTTTTAAATAGGCTATTCACCCCCCTCTAGCCATATTAGGACCTTTCAAGGGGGTCGGAGTCAGAAGCAAGCGTTGTTCCTCCCTGGCCAGGCCTTCTGGTCAGAGCGGTGGGCCAGAGTCGGAAGTGAGTATCGTTTGTCCATGGCTAGGCCTTCTGGCCAGAGAGGTGGGCCAGAGTCGGAAGCGAGCGTCGTTCCTCCCTGGCCAGGCCTTCTAGTCAGAGAGGCAGGCTGAAGTCAGAAGCGAGCACTATTCCTCCTTGGCCAGGCCTTTTGATCGGAGACTAGATCACCCTTCTGGCCTGTTGTTATGTTTTTGGACCGGCCTAGGAGTTATGCGTCGTTCACAACGTCGTCTACTAGGCTGAGCTTTTGCTGGGAAGCAAGTCCATGAGGGACCCTAGGTTTATGAACCTGATAGGATCCCCCGAGCCCTCAGGGGATTCGGTTAGAATCATCTAGGGGATTTTTGTTTTGACAGTGGTTGCATAGGAGCGCACCCGTGGGTGTAGCCCCTGAGCCCTCGGGTAATTCGGGTAGAATCATTTGGGGTTTTTTTGTTTTGCCAGCGGGGGAATTTTTTGTTTTGATAGCAGGTGCATGCGAGCGCACCTGTGGGTATAGCCCCCGAGCCCCCGGGCGATTTGGGTAGAATCGTCTGGGTTTTTTTTTCATATTGCTAGCGGGGGGATTTTTTGTTTTGACAGCGGGTGCATGCGAGCGCACCCGTGGGTGTAGCCCCTGAGCCTGCATCCAACTGATGAGTCAGTTGGAGGCTAAGTATCTTGGTACTCTTTCCTAGGGTCGTAGACTATCATTTGGGGTGTTCGCCTGTGTTTGTCCCACTCACAACCTACTCAGTCGGTTGATTTCCTGAGTCGGTGTCGGGCGACCTAAGCCCCTGAGCCCCATTGGGCTCAGTTGGGGTTGGTCTAGTTTCATACGTTACCCTGTCTACGGTTTTTGCAATCGGAGGGGCTGAGCTAACGTTGCTTGCCTCGATGGCTCGAGCGACACGCTCGGTGAGCTCGCTAACGAGCATGTTCGAGTGGAATCTAGGTCCGTCATTCATGACGGGGTCGACATAGCCCTTATGTGGCATTCCACTGCTCCTTAACCCGCATCCTGGTAGATGCTCAAGTCATTCTAAAGACTGACCCAGGTGGCTTGCTGGCCTCCCCTCAATGGAGATTCTATGGGCATGGCTCGAGGTTAGGATCGAACGAGAAGGTTGAGATGACCCTATCTGCTTCTAGACAGATTGGGCAAGGGCCATGGGGCTCATCTGTGTTTTCTCCCCTGGCTCTGTTTGATGTGAGGCGGCCTCGAGCCCTTCATGGGCCGGCCTTCGAACCCCGGTCGGTCGTTGCTCATGTCAAATGAGGCAACTTCTGTTTTGTGATGCAACATGGAGCGTTGTGATGCTTTTAACTGGATATGTGATGCTTTGGATGTATGGGATGAATGAATGAATGTGTGAATGAATGTGCGAATGTGTGTATGAGAATGGATGAATGAATGATCATGTATCAGAAAAAATAAATTAAGTGGGATCGGTAGAGTTACCTTGATGACTCGAGTGACAGGCTTGAGGAGTTTTTATTGAATATGTCCGAATGGGATCCATGCTCGTCATTCATGATGGAGTTGGCATCACCCACATGGGGCATCCCTCTACTCCTTACTTGTCTCTCGGCATTTGCCTAAGCTGTCCGATCGACTCAGGAAGCCCGTTGGTCTCTGCTTGGCACGGATCCCGTTGTTGGGGCCTTCCAGGTCCTGCCTGGGAAGTTGGAGGGCCGCCTGCATGCGGTTGTGACTTGTTTCCCATGCCTAGCGTGTGGTAGTGGTGGGCCATGCCTAGGCCACATTCCATCTAACTAGGCTCCATCTCGTTGGGCAGGGCACATCCCATTAGTCAGGACACATCCCACCGCATCCCATCCGCATTGAATGGGGAAGGGAGAGGGCTTTCATCCCGTTCCTTCGCCTATTCTCTAACTGCTGCCTCTCCTCCTTCTTCCTTCTCACCCAGTGCATTCGTGTGCCACGACGGTTCCTAAGTGAGAGAGAGGGTAAAGCGAGGGAGAGGAGAAACTCATAGATCCATTCGTGAATCCAGAGCGCAATGTCGAGCTAGAGACCATCGAACGTGGATGAGACAGTGCTGGCCACCTTCACCAAGAAGGGGCTGCTTTCACCGAAGGAGGCAGTGCACTGGAGGGCTCCTATGGGGGAGGCTTTCCTGTGACCTTGGGCCGATGTGGTCATCTCATTCCTTGCCTTCCATGAGCGTGGGCTAGGAAACCCTATGCACTGGTTCTTGCACGGGCTCCTCAATGAGTGGGGCCTAGAGCTACAGCATCTCAATCCGACTGGGGTGCTGTATGTCGTTGGCTTCATCACCATCTATGAGGCCTTCCTCGGGATGGAGCCACATGTGGACTTCTTTCGGTGGATCTTCACCGAGTGAGCCTTGTCAGAGGGGGAGCTGGCCAGGACCACGCCAGTTGGTGGCTTTGCCCTATAGAAGAAGCCAAGTTTGTCTGGCTCCTACCCTACATACACCCCCTATGACTCCAATCAAGGGTGGCATGGGGAGTGGTTCTACAACCAGAACCTGGCGGAGGCGCCATTCCCACCGTTCACCAGTAGGAGGCCAAAGAGGCAGGATAGCTGGTCGTGGGCCCCCTCCAGCTGGTAGAATAAGCTAGGGATCATCGAGATAGAGCTCTAGAAACTATTGCAACATGGCCTCGATGGGGTGAAGGTGTTCCACACCTTCTTCCACCATCGGGTCACCTCACTGGCAGAAAGGACACAACCGATGTGGCTGTACTCTAGCCCGATGGACCCCGATCGCGCGTCATCGGTGGAGTTGGCGAAGGACAAAGTCTGGAGCCGACTTGACCGAGTGCTACAATTGAAGGCCTAGGAGACCCTCGAAGGAAAGCCTAGACCCCTCCACGTCAGGAAGCTACCCAATCTGGTACATTCTCCTTTCCTTATTCCATGTCCCTTTTGATCTCGCTCTCCTATAATTTGACTTCAAGTCATCTATTTCATAGGGACTCATCTGTTATAAATCTTGGCCGCACCTTCCAAAGGGGCCAGAGGGCGTGGCTCAGTAGGTGGCCCTAAAGGAGGTGGAGGATGGCAAGAAGAAGAAGGGAGCTAAGAAGGCGTGGTGTCAACACTAGAAGGAGATCGCCCGACGAGTGCAGGCTGGTGAAAATAGGAACAACGTAGAGGCGGAGCTCGATTCAGAGGAACCCTCGAAGATGGGTGACAACATGATCTCCTTCAAGGATGAGGGAGGCCGAGAGGTCATCATGACCTCAGTGGAGCATTGTGAGCCTATGGCCATGTCGGCTAGTGGTGGGAAGGAGGCAGAGAGGCGCGACGACATTCCCGCACCAAGGAAGCACGCCATGAGCTCAGACGCCATCGACGAGTGGGAGGCGAAGCGGACGTGGTTGCCGTGTCCTTTGGAGGCATCGCTGGCCTTGTCCCCACCTGCTCGGCATGGTGGGGCAAGCCAGGTAGTTGGAGGAGCGAGCTTACACCCCTGCATCATTGGGGCCAGTGCTGGCGCATGACCCACAATGGGGGGACGCCCCACCAGCTGCTTTGGTCAGCGTGCCTCAAGCCGACGATCATGGCGACTCATAGGCCGATCAGGAGCCAACTGGGTTGATTCCCCCTCGGTCAAAGTGAGGGGGCATGGCTAGCCTATTGCTAGTGGGTCGGGGCTTTAGAGCCCTGCCGCTTGCATCCCGGTATGCTTTCTTTATTTCTTTTCGATCTCATAGTTTGAGTTTTTTGAGCGCGACTGACCTGTACTTTCTAATAGCGGCCAGATACTGACGGGACTAAGCATTGCCCCTCCTCCCATGTGGGAGGAGTGGAGGCCTAGCCTACAGTGGGTCATGATGAGTGGTGGGGAGGGTAGGCTGGCGGCGGTGCGGCCTTCCCCTCTGGGGGCTGCGCCCTCCTAGACGATCATAGGCTCGATGGCTGCGGCAGCGATAGTGATGGCAGGAATCTCAGTGGTGACGGTGGTGGCTAGGTTAGAGGTGACCCTCATGATCCCTCCTACACTGGTATTGGTGGAAGAGAGGAGGGAGACCGAGCTCCCTGCCTTGCCTGGCGGAGGGACGCACGGCTCACCCTCTTGGTCGGAGCTGTGGGGATTAGGAGGAGACATGGCTAGACCGGAAGCAGAACAACCGCCGATGAGCCACGAGGTCGAGGAGGTGGAGATCCCTAGCCCTAGCGAGGCAGGCACTAGGGTGGAGCCACTAGCCATCCCACTATCGTAGGAGCTAGCGGTGGTCTGATCGTCGGCTAGGCCTTCCAGCAGGTCGGGAGCGACCACCAACTTAGTGTGCCCCTACCCCGATGACCCAAGGAAGGTTTGGTTCATCCTTCAGGATGAGGAGGAGGTGTAGCTGTGGGACATACTTGGGGGGAGAGGACTCATGATGGAGTCTGATCTCGCCCAAACTAGGGCAAGGCTCAAGGAGGCCTTGGAGCGGGTCAAGGTTGTCCATCAGGCAGTTATGGTCAACCTACCCCGCATCACAGAGGTAAGTTTTCTACATTCGTCCTTGACTCCTTGGTCTTTCGCTGGTTGCCTTAGCATGCTTGCTTCTCGTTTTGCAGGGTCTAGAGGAGATGTCAAGCCACAAGTCTTGTTTCCTCCTAGAGGAGCACGCTTAGGAGGCCACAATGTCACGGTGGGTCACCGAGCTCGAGCGCCAGCTAGAGTCCTCCCATCATGAGTCTCAAGACCAGGCGGCTGAGGCGACGGAAGCATAGGCGGTGGAACTGCTCACGGTGGAGTGGGCAACCGCCGCTAAGTGGGGACTTAACGTGATGAAGGTCCACCAGGCAGAGACCAAGGCAGTGCTCTAGAAGTCCCTAGAGGAGACCGAGGCAGTGCTCTAGGAGTCCCTGGAGGCTCTAGAGTCAGAGCAGAAGGCCTGGTCAGAGGTCGACCAGGAAGTGCTCGTGCTCTAGGGCTAGATGCTTGGGACGGAGGAGTCGAACGCTCGGCTGCATGAGTAGGTGACTCGGTAGGAGAAAGGACTCTCTATCCTTGAGAACACCCACCTCGGTAAGTACCTGTTCCACTTTTTGGTTCATGTCTTGGTTTTTCCTTTCCCTTGCTTCTGAACTTTTTATCCTTTTTCCAGAACTAGGCGGAAGGGTTGGTTCTCTAGAGTAGGACCTAGAGATGGCCAAGGCGATGATTGGTCGGAGCACAGAGTCGCTGACCAAGTCCCTTGAAGAGTGATGTGTTTTTGAGGGGGAGCTTGACCAGATCTGCAATGTCACCTAGGTCATCATCTTAGAGGTGTTCGGGTCGGCGCCGAGCACCAGCATGCCCGCCATCCTACTGGCGGAGGTCCTAGAGGAAGTTCGGGCGCTTATCTCCGACGGGATGTTCTACAGGATGTCGGGGGTGCTAACTTCGGTGGCGATGCACCACCCAAACCTGGACTTCGCCACCATCTGCAGCGAGTACGCCAATGGTTGGAGCACGGATGCCATCCATGCGCACTGGGAAAGCTTGCTGCCGCATGCACAATTGGTGGCAGAGCAAGTCTCTGCGTAATGGGCGATGGAGGCTCACTGTGCGAGCACGGCTGATGGCACACGCTAGGAAGACATCACCCAGCCTACAGATGGAGTGGAGCCCGGGTAAGAAGCGAACGTCGTCCCACCTCCAACCGAGCCAATCGTCATCCCATCAGAGACCAAGCATCCCTTATCTTCGCCGGTCGAGCCGGTAGCTGATGCCACCGGGCAGTCATAGTAGTATTTAGAGTAGAAAAAAATAGTCATTATATTTAAGGGATAAGTTCATGGGGGAGACTCCTATGCAAACATTTTTGTATCCATGAATACATTGACTTCGTTTTGTGATGGAATTACTTCGTAAGGGGAAGCTTGTCCCATCCGTTCCTTATTTTCACCCTAGCATAACCTTGTTTTTTATTCTTTCTTTTTTGCACCTGCCTATTTGAACCATAGGCTGTAACCTTAAGAACCCAGGCATGGCCCACGAGGCTTAGCTGCTTATAACCGTAGGTCGTGGCGGGGTGTGATTGGTTGGAATGTTTAAAGAAAAGTTACATAAGGTAATTAAAGGAACGGACTACCCTTTCTTTCGGGTAAAAAGGTATTTACCATATGATAGTAAAAAAGAGAGGTGGTATCGCACCCCCCTGGAGCCCCTGAGCAAGCCGGGCCAAAAGTGTTCAGGCCGGGGTGCTTTGTAGGAGAAAACATTGAATGAAAGAAAACAGTAAGACCAAATTTTTAGGGCAAGAAATGACATAATTGTTCGATGTTCCAAGTGTTTGTGAGAACATTGCTGTTGTCGTCCTTTAGTCGATAGGCACCCGATCAGATCACCTCGGTCACCATATAGGGTTCTTCCCATGGTGGAGAGAGTTTGTGTTTCTCCTTGGTTGATTGAGTCCTTCAAAGCATGAGGTCTCCGACCTCGAGGATTCTCCCTCTGATTTTTCTTTTGTGGTACCTACGGAGAGTTTGCTAGTGGCAAGCGAAGTGGATGACAGTCATCTCACGGGCCTCCTCGAGCAGGTCAACTACGTCTTATTGAGCCTTCGCGGCTCGGTCGTGGTCGAAGGCCTTCACTCTTAGGGTGCCATGGTCGAGGTCGGAGGGCAACACTGCTTCAGCTCTATAGGCCAGGAAGAAGGATGTGAACCCTGCATATTGGTTCAGGGTCATTCTTAGGCTCTAGAGGATCGCTGGGACCTCTGCAACCCATCGCCTGGCGTACTTGTTGAGTCAGTCGAAGATACGTGGCTTGAGTCCTTGGAGGACCATGCCATTGGCTTGCTCGACCTGACCATTAGTACGCAGATGTCCGACTGAGGCCTAGTCGATCCTGATGCCATATCCATCACTAAAGTCTAGGAACTTTGTCACATAACCGACCAATTTATAAGAGCACAAGTACAAAAACAATCGCCGAAACAATCAAATTATTGCACTTGAGCCCATATAAACCCGGTAGTCAACTGAAACCACGAATGATATCAAACCAACTTGCATACAACCAAGATTACAGTAATTCAACATAACACATCACACGTTACAACATTTCACAGATGGTTTGCAAATAGATTACAACACCTTAGAGTCATCATTATTACAAAATAAGTCTTGTAAAGTAGCGGAAGCAAATAGTTTAACTCACACACCCAAGTTCAAATACAAGTACCAGCTTGCTGATCACAACCCACAAAAGCATTTGGATAAGATAAACAGAGATCATGCCCATGATCTAGTCTTCGTCACCCACCGGGTGGAGACAATACTTATAGAAGCCCTGATAAAGAAGGTCATCTGCAACAAGAGGGAATAAACCCTAAGTACGAGAATGTACTCAGCTAGACTTACCTATCGGAAACCAAAACAAATGACACCAAGGATCATGCATAGCTTAATTTAGTAGATCTGGCTGACACTTTCTTTTTGTGGAAAAGCATAAGTAATAATAATCAACTCTTAACCTGAGCTAGCAGTGACTTTTAGCCTTTAACCTGTCATCTATATTAGCAACTGTACTAAGCAATCATTTGATTAAGATGCAAACATTAATAACCATAGCAGGTATAAATCGTGGCAATATTATCATCATCATCCATTTAACCATATCGTTAAATTAATTGAATCTACGTTGCCGCTGCTCAGTCAAGTTCTCACTATCTGGGAGAGACAGCGATTTGAATCGATTCCTATCCAGCTAGAGGGGTATTCCTAACACAAACCTTGCTTCCCCCATTAGGGTCGCAAACAAGTCACCTTTGGTACAATTCAGGAGTCACGAGTCCGATCAGTGCTGCAAAATCAGAGAACCACTCTGCCATGAGTGCTCGGTGACTTAACCCACCCTTGGGCTTACGCCAATGGCTCTCCGCACATTCTTACTACCATCCAGATTATGACCACTGCTTGCGTCCCTGGCCTGAATCGAGCTACTAGGCTTTGCGGTCGGAACGAGTTATCCGGCTAGCTAAATGTTAGGCTGCGTTCAACATGACATAAGGATGTATAGTGTATCGGTCCTTAAACGACACAGACGGAGTCACTATGTCCAAACCTACACAAGACTCCGCCCGGTCTCAATTCATTATTAACATGGTTCTTTTCCATGATAGCAAATATAGCCAACCGTGATCTACCTCATCCTAAAGCTCATAGGTGACAGGAATCACCCGACTTCTACCGCACTAAGCATGGCTAAGCATTTAGTCCGTTCCTGAACTTAATTAGGATTCAAGTGCGATATCTGGACAAGGATAGATATATAATGCAATAATTGGTTTCAACCAATTCCTATACTTAATGCATCATCAACGAATAAAAGATACTCAAGATATTTGTAAAAACATAGGAGACTTAATATGCTCCGGGGCTTGCCTTTCAGGAAAGAGGACGGGTGGTGGTCAGGGCACTCGGGCAACTCCTCCTCGGCGGCTACTTCGTCGATTGCCTGAACCTCGGGCTCCTTCTCCTGGCTCGCTCCCTCAAACTCTAGAAGTGTCACTCCCTCCGGCACACCTATTGCATATATGTGCAAGATAAATATCATGGATGCACATGAATGAAGTTAAAAATGCTCGGGGAATGCACATGCTTACTGCAGCCCGCATTTTCCGACTTAAGCACTATTCAAATCACTTTAACTTACCAAGTTTATATAACCTAATGTACAATTGCTCATCTTTAGTTAAGGACCTAGAACCTACACCTAAGCATATTCTCAAGTTAGGCTAGCACCTAAATAATCAACAAGAACATCGCAACTGAGTATACACACAAACATTTGTATTTCAGCAAAACAGGAACTTATATAGCGGTATAGTAAACTGATCATAACTGGAGATCTACAAATCAAAAAGATAAGCAACAAGATAATTTGGAAAGCTTATGAAATTTCCTACAATTCATTTTTAAACCTCAAGGCATGATTCCAACCTTTAACAGGTCGAATTTATAGAACTACTTAATCAGGTCCAAACAAGACAGAGAGCAAGCAAAACTGTGATTCAAATTTGAACGACTGTAGCTCCTAAACTACTAGGACAAATGCCACCAAATTTTGACAGGAGCTAGATACATAACTTATCTACAACCTTTGTATTCACCACTTTCCCAGCAAACCAAAATATCATGGTGAACTTTGTAATGTCCCGAGAACTGTCCAGAAAGACATAATGCAAGGAATTATTTATTAACTTATGTTGTAAACATATAATTGGACAAAACCAACTTTACTCACTTATCACACATATCACAAGAACACCAGAAAGTAAAGTGTTCACTCCCAACTCATTCCTTTTAATGCCTTTCTTAATTTATTTCATTATTTAAGAGGAATGATAAACATATATGAAAATTGCACCATTTAATCTACAAAAATTACAGTAGGTACTACATGCTCCAAGTAGACTACTGTAAAAATTTCACATTATTTGAGCAAGTATAACATCCTACATAAAAATGACAAGGCATAAAGGCTTAAAATGACATAATTAGGAAACCCTAGTGAAAAATGTCAAGCAATAGATTTTATATTTTTCCTAGCATCCTTATGGTACTAGGACATCCTCCAATAAATTTCATGGTCATTGGATTCATAGATAAATTACTAAAATTCACACAAGGATCATTCAATGATAAAAGGAAAATCTATAACTCAAAACTCATACATGCATTGACCCTGAAATTTTTACCAGAGCTTCTACTCATTAAGAAGAGCTCACCATCCAAATTTCATAATTTTTAGAGCAAAAGAACTCAAGATATAAATTAAACAAGTTTGCATTCATTTAAAAACATAATTCAAGTTTCAATTTAATTCTTCCACAAATTCTATCACAAGTGTTCATGTTATATTTTTCCTAAATACTACACTTCACCATGAACCTAATAAAATTGGAACCACCCAATTTGGATTTACAAAACCGGAGATACAATTTTTACAAAACAACAATCAAATCTGGAATAAATGAGCTAGCTTTCTATAACATAGTGACTGACAGGTGGGGCCCAACGGTCAGAAGGGCCTGCATGACAGCGAGACGAAATAGAGCACGGCGACTTGGGATGGCGTGGAACCGGCAGAGCTCGCCGACGGCGGCGTCTCTGACGATGAGGACGACACCAGCGTGACCGCCTCGTCCTCCCGCGGCGATTAAACTCCTAACCCAAAGCTCTAGCAGACTCTAGGCATGCCGGCCATGGTGCACGGTGGCATGGCTCGACGGCGCGACGTCGGTGCTGGCGGTGGGGTCTCGATCCAAGGGTCGGCCAAGACTCCACGGTTCACGGCGAAGCTAATGCGCACGCTAGCAAAGCAAGGGGTGGTCGGAGATGGGCCGGCCATGGTTACGGGGTGCGGCGGTGAAACACCAGCGAGGAACGCACGCGGCACAACGGCTTACCAGGCGCTGCTAGTGAGCAAATGTGGGCACGAGGTGATGGTGGAAGCACAATGGAGCTCCTATGGTGGTGTTTGAGGGACGCGGCGCGGGCTTGTGCTGTCAATGGTGACGGCAGCAAGCTGCGCTGCGCAGTGCTGCTGTGCTGCTGCGGGAGAGACAAAGGAGGAGGCAGTGAAGGCAAATGCGAGCGAGGAGGAGCCATGGGCGAGCGCTGTGGGATGAAGTGAAGCACCGAGGCCTGATGTGGCCTCAACAAGCAGGCGGCCGGTGACGTGCGGCGCCACGCGGCGGTGAAGCTCTGCTGCCGGTCAGGTACTGTAGCTTGCCATCAGCGTTACATTCCGAGCCTAATAGCATGACTTGGTGGCCTTCCCTCTCCTAATCCGTTGGTCATCAGCAAAAATAGTCAAGATAAAAGTTGTAGCCTGATGTACCAGCTACAACTTCTATTAAAAGACCAAGACCTAATTCTTCAAGAATCATGAGTAAACTCATCGCCAAGTCAAGCAACTAAAACTAAAATGGGCTTTGTGACTTAGAAATTTTTTAGAGCCTCCAAATGGACCTCAAAACTGACTTGTGGGCCCCTTTTGAGCATGTTCTACACATTTTCATGACTTGGCCTCTAAACAAAGTTTGTTCCTCATATAATTTGCTACAACTTTGCTTTAGGTTGCTTAGACATGCAAATAATCTAAGCTATACTTTTTAAACAGTCAAACCAAGGAGCTCTAGAGGTCAACACTAGTCAAACCACCACCATAAGGTGGTGTCCCGGCTCCTCCCTTTCGACGACCAGCATGGTGCTTACCACATGGTTGCTGGACACGATGTAGAGGAGAAGGGGTTCTTCCTGTTTAGGAGCGATGAGGATCAGGGCTGACGTTAGGGACGCTTTGAGGCTCTCCAAAGCTTGCTAAGCTTCCTCAGTCCAGACAAAAGTGTCCGTCTTTTTGAGGAGCTTGAAGAGTGGCATCCCCCATTCACTGAGCTAGGAGATGAATCGGCTTAGGGTAGCTAGACAGCCAGTGAGCCTTTGCATGCCCTTGACATTGCGTATGGGGCCCATGTTGGAGATGGCCATGATTTTTTTGGGGTTGGCCTCAATTCCACGCTCGGACACAATGTATCCTAGCAGCTTCCCCTTCAAAACCCCAAAAACACATTTATCAGGATTCAGCTTGATGTTGAACCTTTAGAGGTTCACGAATGTTGCAGCCAAGTTTGTGATCAGGTCACAAGCTTGAGCCGTTTTGACCACTATGTCATCAACATAGACACCGATCATTGGTCTCGGCCGCTCGGCTTGATCAGGCTAATCGAGCGAGTCGATTTGGTTAGCGAAACATTGCTGCATGCACCTTTGGTAGGTGGTGCCAGTGTTCTTCAAGCCAAAAGGCATGGTTACGTAGCAGTACGAACCATATGGGGTGATGAATGAGGTTGCGAGCTGGTCAGACTCTTTCATCGTGATCTGGTGATAGCCCGAGTAGGTATCCAGAAAGGAGAGGATCTCGCAACTCGAGGTGGAGTCGACTATCTGGTCTATGCACGGCAAAGGGAAGTGATCCTTTGGACATGCTTTGTTGAGGCTAGTATAATCAATGCACATTCTCCACTTCTCGGTCTTCTTTTTAACAAGAACAGGATTGGCAAGCCAATCATAGTGTAATACCTTAATGATGAACTCGGCTGCCAGGAGTTTGGCGATCTCTTCACCTATGGCCCTACGCCTCTCATCATCGAAGCGACGTAGGCACTGCTTGGTGGGCTTCGAGCCTAGGATGAGGTGCAGTGCATGCTCGGTGACCTCCCGCGGTATGCCCAACATGTCAAAAGGCTGCCATGCGAAGACATCATGATTGGCGCGTAGGAAGTCAATGAGCTTGTATTCCTATTTGGCCGGGAGCTAGGTCCTGATCTGCACCATCTTGGTTGGGTCGGTGGGGTTGATTCCTACCACCTTGGTTTCCTCGAGCGGGCAAAAGTTGAGGAGGTTGGTTTGTTGTAGTCTAGGACTACCGGGGTCGACAACTCCCTGAGCCACGAGAGCTCAGACGAGTTGATGATTGCGGTGGTGAGCTCAAAATGCTCATGGTCACACGTGAAGGCATGCGAGAAGGCACTGCTCATAGTGATGACACCGTTTGGTCCTAGCATCTTCAGTTTGAGCTAGGTGTAGTTGGGAATTGCCATGAATTTGGCATAGCATGGCCCCCCAAGATGGTGTGGTAGGACCCTAGAAAGTCCACCACTTCGAAGGTGAGGACCTCCGAGCGGCAGTTGGCTCGGTTGCCAAACATGATGGGCAGGTCGATCTGCCTGAGCAGGTATGCCTACACTCCCGGGATCACCCCATGGAAGGGAGGGCCCACCAGGTGGAGTTTCGACTAGGGGGTGCACATGGCGTCGAGGGTGTCGACGTAGAGGATGTTGAGGCTGCTACCTCCGTCCATCAGCACCTTGGTGAGGTGCTTCTTGCGGACGATGGGGTCGATGATGAGCGGGTAACATCCCAGTCTCATGACATGGGAGGGATGGTCCCTCTGATCGAAGGTGATCGGAGATTCTGACCAGCTGAGGAAGGAGGGGACGGCTGTCTCGGCGGCACATGCCTCCCTATAGCGCACCTTGTGCTGGCGTTTGGTCCAGATGGCATCGGATCTACCCAAGATCATGATGCATTCCTTAGGGTCGAGGAAACTGCCTCCGTCCTTGCCCACCATGCCTCCGTTCTTGGCTGCTGCCTCTTTGCCATCCCCCTCTTTTGGCCCGCTGGCCTATCGGAGGAAACGTTTGAGGAGCTCCTGGTCCTTGTAGAGGTGTTTGATGGGGTAGGCGTGGTTGGTGCATGGGCTATCCATGAGCTTGTTGAAGTGGTCAGGTAGCCCCTGCTAGGGCTGCTTGCCCGTCTGATCAGCCACGGCGACCAATGTGATGTTGTCCGATCGGTGCTGATCCTTTTTGTTCTTCTTGCCCCTCTGTGTGGAGGGGTCCTTGTCTTGGTCTGTGCGCTTGGCCTTGCCTTTGTCCCGGCCTCTGTTGAAGACCGCTCCGACTGCCTCCTCGCTGGAGGCATGGTTAGTGGCGACATCGAGCAGGTCGCGGGTGGTATGGGGCTTTAGGCAGCCAAGCTTGTGGATCAGGGACTCATAGGTCATCCTAGAGAGGAATGTGCTGATGATGTCGACGTCGACAACATCAGGGAGGGAGTTGCATCATTAGGAGAACCTATGAATATAATCCCATAGGGATTCATTGGGCTCCTGCTGGCAGCTCTTGAGGTCCTAGGAGTTTCTAGGGTGGACACATGTCCCCTATAAATTTCTGACAAAGACCCTCTTGAGGTCCACCTAGTCGCGGATGCTGTTGTGCGGGAGGAATTCAAGCCTTGCCCGAACATGTTCCCTCACATAGATGGAGAGATACTGAATAATAAAATAGTCATCATCCACCCCTCTAGCTCGGTAGGCGAGCCATAAATCTTTGAGCCAAATACTAGGGTTTGTCTCCCTGGTGTACTTAGTGATGTTGGTGGGCGGTTGGAAGCGCTATGGGAACGACGCTCTCTGGATACGTCGGTCAAAGGCCCATGGTCCCAGGCCCTCAGGGCTAGGACTCCGATCATCTGGTCGGGGACCATGCTTGGGGCGTGTTTCACTGCTCCCCTCAATGGTTTGGCTGGGACCCACATCGCCTGCCCTCATCGCCGCACACTCCTAGGACAGTTGGTGGCCAGGCGCCACATCGCTGATGCTGGATCCATCGCTCTCAACCTTGTCATCTAGAAGTTTGTAGAAATAGGTGGGAGCATAGCTCGCCATCCCCACGAATTCGGATGTGAAAGGGGGTGACGTCAGCATTTTTCAAAGCCCCTGGGCATACGCATCCATGGAGGACACGAGGTCATAGGGGAACCAGTCATGAGGTGGTTGCGGTACGGACAACGTGGTCCCTCCAAATAATTGACGGAAGACAGTAAATAGCAAGTAAATAATAGTATGCACATTACTCACAGCGGGGTTTGAGCAGAGAGTTTGCTCAGAATGAAGCATAGATGCCTTGTTGTTGAAGTCGTCATGCGTCCTGGAGCCGATGGAGGGCGTTCCTCCGACAAGCGCTAAAATGAGTGCCTCCTCGTGGAGGTGTAGTACACCGAGCCGGTCAGCGACGGAGTCTAGGCTTCTAAAGAGGAAGGCCTGGGATGGCTCGAAGATGGGTGAAACCCACATCCCAACAGGTGGGAGTGTGGGAAACTCCAGTGAGCTAAAGCAAGTTGTACCGCTTGAGGCCGCCACGGTGAGGGTGGTGGAAAAATGGGCCATCCGATGACCAAAAAGTGTTGAACATACAATGTCTTCCCCACGGACGGTGCCAACTGTCGGTGCTGAAAGTGACCAACACATAAATATTTGTAGTTTTGCCATACATTGTGATCGGAGGTGGCCTAGCACTCAATGACATAGGGTTTATACTGGTTTAGGCAACGTGCCCTACATCCAGTTTGAGTCAGCTGGTGACTTTATTCCTGAGCCTAGGTGCTTGAAGTTTGTAGTGGGGTTACAAACAAGAAAGAGAAAGATGGGGGTACAAGAGGTCCGGTCGGACTCCGGTCGAAAGGGCCGAGAGCGACGAGAGCTCCGCTATGAACTAAGTGTTCGAGCGTGTGCTCGTGGTTCGAACCTGGCGGTTTTGTGGTTGTGTGCTAGTGAACTTGATCGATCTAATGAATCTGAATCGACTTGAATGAATCAACCTATCTATTGGGAGAGAGCACATCCCCTTTTATAGATGAAGGGGATGGCCTTACAAGTGAGAGGGAGGGAGTACGTTCACTGCTAAGTCTTGCTACCCACGCCGGTGGGTACAAGACGATGCTAGGCGCCCACAATACTATTGAGTGTCAGATGCATGCGGGAGATTGCGTCATCTTCTTCAGGTATGGAAGATGTTGGTACCTGCTATACTATTGATGTCCAGAGGCATGTGAGGAGTTTTACCATGTTCGCCCGATACAGTAAATGTCGGCGCCCACAACACTGTCAATGCCCAGAGGCCTATGGGGGGGAGCCTTACCGTATGGGAGATAATGGCGCCCACAATACTGTAGGGGAAAATATCGATGCCTAAAACACTGTTTGGGTTCTATCGTGCTAGGGAGGTTGTAGAGTACTGTTTCTGCAAGTGTACAGGGTACGGTCCCCTGTATGGCGGTTTGACTTGTGCGCTCTGCCTTACTTTCTCAGTCTGTTTCCTGGTCCTTACCGAGCGGGCGTCCCCGGTCGGTGGGTCCCAGTCGGCTCTGATCACGCCGGTCGAAGAAGAGCAGTGAGCAGGGGTTCGGCGTACCCCTGGTCGGAGATGCGGGTTGAAGTCGAAAGTGGTGTTAGGCCAAGTCTTCCGGTCGGAGAGGCCGCCCGGAGGCGGGCTGGAGACCGAAGCGAGTGCTCCGGTCGGAGAGGCGGGCCGGAGTCGGAAGCGGGCATCGTTCCTTCTTGGCTAGGCCTTCCGGTCGGTGATTGGATCGCCCTTTTGGCCTATCATTCAGGTACTTGGGCCGGCCCATGAGTTTGCACGTTTGTTTGCAACGTTGTCCGCTGGGCTGAGCCTTTGTTGGGAAGCTGGTCCACGAGGGACCCTGGGTTTATGAACCCGACACATGCTCCATCAATTTATTATGTTCTTACATCTAATATTTTGGTCATCTTTTCTCATGAACATTTCAATATTTGAGTTTAAAAAATGACAACAATATTTTGAAACATCAAATGATTTCAGTTGAAGAAGTCATGAACATAAAAGTTGTAGAACTCATCAAGATCTACAACTTTTATTTTGGTTATTTCTTTATCCGACAAAGTGGTAGTAAACATTGTTCACAAATGACATATCTCTTATATGGTTTCATAAACTATGTGAGAGATTTATGAATTTGTGAACAATATAAACTATCACTTTGTTGGATGAAGAAATAACCAAAATAAAAGTTGTCGACCTTGATGAGTTCTACAACTTTGTTGTTGATGACTTTTGCAGCCAAAATCATTTGCTGTTTTAAATTCTTGTTTGAAGTTCTTATTTTTTAAAATTCAAATTTTAAAATTTTTAAACGACCTCGGACAGAGAAACAACTAAAACAAAAGTTGTAGAACTCAAAAAGTTATGCAAATTTATAGTTGACAACTTTTTCATTTAAAGTCATCTTGTCAAGGAAAACTACGTTTAAATTTCTCAAATTAGAAATTTGAATTTTTCAAACGACCTCAGATGGAGAAACAACCAAAATGAAAGTTGTAGATGTTGAAAAGTTATGCAACTTTATAGTTGATAACTTTTTAATTTGAATTCGTTTAGGATCTCAAAAAATCAATTTAAACTCGGTTGAGGATAATATGAGGAGAAAGAAAATCCATTATAGATACAAGTGAGTGTGAGGTGCAGTGGATAGAGGAGTATCGCGCGAGGGGGAAGTCGCGGGTTTTAATCCTGCTGGCCACGAAGTGCGCGAAAAATGCCGTGACTTGTGAATTCGACGGAGCAGCCAGGTGGCTGACTAGTGGGGGCCTCCTCGGATTATTTTTTTTTGCTATTTTTTGAGCTCAATTTGTAATTTTTGAAAATCATTTGTAGTGGCGGTTTCGCCAGTGTAAATCATTTGAAGTGGCGGTTCTCTAGAAGACGCCTGTGAAGTTCGTGATTTTCACTGGCCTTTGCCACTGGCGGTACTGATAGACACCTGTAGAAATAGTTTTGGAACCACCAGTAGTGAGCTCTGTTGTACTAGTGGCATTTTTTAGGGTTGAAGTCTTGAGCCCTTAGACTTTTCATTTAGCTTCGCCCTCGTGTATTTTTGGAGGGTCGAAGTCTTGAGCTCTTAGTCTTTTCATTTTGCGTCGCTCTCAAGTGTTTTTAAGGGTCGAAGTCTTGAGTCCTTAGGCTTTTCATTTATCTTCACCCTCGTGTATTTTTTGAGAATCGAAGTCTCGAGCCCTCAGACTTTTTATTTAGCTTCGTCCCTGTGTATTTTTAGAGGGTCGATGTCACGAGCCTTTACCTTTTCATTTAGCTTCGCCCTTGCGTACCGGCCTACGTACCGGCCAACACCGACGACGCGGGTGGGCAGCTGACGTTCTAGGCAGGTGAAGCTGACAGTCTAGCCGCGCTACACCGATTCATGGGTTGGCAGGGCTTCTTCAACAAGTTCTACCTCACCGATGCTGCCGAGGACGTCCGAGACGGTCTAGCTACATTGTCTTTATGCATGTTCTACTACTACAACCACCACTACGTCGTTCGATACCGACGAGGTGAACGATGTAGACAGGCATAGCTGATGTTGCAGCTATGTTGTACCGGCCGACCGAGAAGACCATGCATGGATCATTATCAACGCTAAGGATGAAAACGGTACGGAAATATCTCGTACCGGACTGTATCATTTTCTATATTTAATTCGATCGAATTCGTATTTTCGGACAAATTCAAAATCGGTTCAAAATTCGGAACACCAAATTCAAAATCGGAACAAAAACGGTTTAGACATTTTTTCGACCGTTTTCTACTTTTAATTCGGAATATCTCGAATTCGAAATTCGGCTTAAACTAAATTTGGCCCACTACAAGTCTAGCCTTAGAAAAATTATATCTTTTTCATACGAACTCGGATAAAGATGATTTTTATATAAAAATTGTAACTCTCAACGAGATCTACAACTTTCTAGTTCTTAGTTTTTTCATTTGATGTCTTGAAGATGTTCAAAAAAAATAAAAAAGTCAGCAATATATTAATCGCGTACAGGCACTTGTTGCCTTAAAAAAATCATATCTTCATTACGTCGTGTCGAATGGAGATACTTTTTAAGAAAGTTGTAGGACTTGTTAATTATTATGTACTTGTTAATTGTTATGCACTTGGTCCTACAGGTCAATATTCCGTATTGATTTTTCGTATAGCGACCGTGTTCGACATAATTCCGCTCGAATTAGTTCGTTTTTATAATTTTTGATATTCCGTAAGTTCGTGTTCGTTTTCGTGTCCGGCTTTACCGCTTTCGTTTTCGTTTTCGTATTCAAATGTAGAAGTAAAAAACGGTTGAGAGGTTTTCCGACCGTTTTCATCCCTAATCGACACTACCTACATCTACACCAGCACCACATACATGCTACTTGTGGAGAGCAAATACATCATGAACCTGTATTTGTATTTTCATTTAATATAAATAAATATGTGTTCCTGTCTCTTTGTTTTTTTTTTGTACTTTAGTACACTGACGCGTCCTATTTTTTTTATTATATGCACAGAGAGATTCTTAGTGATTTTTCTATCCAAATACCCTTAGGGCTCTAAACTAAGTAGAGGACTAAGTTCCTGAGGTGCAAGGCCTTCTGTTCTCTGCAGTTGGTCGTACAAGATACTTCTTTTATGTTCCTTGGCAAAAAAAAATATCTGTTTACTTTTAGGAATAGTTGACATGGGAGGCAATTGAATTTGATGGCCTGCCATGCTTACCTTCTGAGCTTTGGTAATCATTGTGACCATAATAGAGCTCTTCCGAGAACGGCCGTGCTGGCTGAGTACTTCTCCTTGGTGGTCAGCCTTCGAGTTCCGAGGGTCTTTATGTATGCCTTCGGCCGCAGGACAGCTAATAAAGATCTTCTTAAGCTAGAGGAACACGAGGCCACTGTGGATCGATTTTTTTTTAAATGATAGAGCTCTTCAATACAACGAGTCCTGAGGGTCTTTATTTGTGCCTTCAACCGCAGGATAGCTAATAAAGATCTTCTTCTTAAGCCGGAGGAACATCGGGGTTGTCTAGCCACCGCAGATCGGTTTTTTTTTTATTTATAATAGAGCTCTTCTTCAATACAAGCATTAAAAAGAAAAAAGTTACCTATCATTATATTTATCTTTACTTTTTTTTTCAAATGGCCTACCAGTAACATTAAAATCTCCATCAATTAAAAGTAGTTTGTCATTAAAATTGCACAAAGTGCAACACTGGATTGTCGTTCCTAATAAATCGGCCGTTGCCGTTGTTTAAATTCAATGGTTCGGTACGGGGTCGCTGTCCGGTCGTGCTTTGCCGGCCGCATCGATCAAAAGCTCTCGTACGACGACGCATGGTATAGGGTCCGCGTCAGGCCGCACGCACCTCGTCGTCCGTGGCTGATGATCATCGGCGTGTTCGGGAGGCCGTAAACGATCGTGGATTATTTACGGCTGACTGATTTAGTGTGAGAGAAAAATATTGTTGCTGGCTAAAAATTTACGATCGTTTACGAGCAAGCGAACAGGCTTCATGCATTCTTTCTCCGCGGAAAACTACCACGCACTGGATCACTCTCTTGTCTCCGCTCTCGAGTCAAATATAGGGTCAGCATGGGTTGGTAATTACCGTGGATAGAAGGATATGCTTTCACAGTTATCATTTACGGAATTACCGTGGTAAAGGCAAACCGAGCTCCAATCTTTTCTCATCCAAACCTCAATTCGCCAACGATACTCCACCGCGGGCGTATGTCCCGCATCCAGACGCCAGACGCAACGGGGTCTCACAGTGTCCATGTATTGTATACTTCCATTAGATACTTAGGTAAAAAAATATCCCACTCTGCAAGCTGGCTCTTTTACCAGATCCGGTCGAATCCCACTTTCCCCGAGTCCACGGCGTCGACCGCCTCCTAGCCCCACGCTCCGTGCACGAGGCCTTCAACCACCGCCGCAGCCTAGCGTCGATCTCTGTGGCGCTCCCGACGGGTGCCCCCGAGGTGAACGGCGCACACACCACCTCCCAAGGAAGCCCGGCCCTGTCCCTGGACCCACGCGCACTGCTGGGTGCCCCCGCCGGTGCTTCCCGTGTGGGACGCCATGGCGCCGGGCCCCGCCATTGCACCAGCGCCGGCACTTGGTCCAGGATCCGGGACGCACCGCTTTGGTAGGCAGGGCATGTGAAGGACTTCATGCTCTCCTCCGTGACCGCACCCCAGCCCTCATTTGCCCCTACCTCCTGCTCGGCTGCCTCGAGGCTTGCTTGACAAAGTGGTCACCGCCCACTATAGTGTCACGCTTCATATTGCAAGCGTATGTTTCAAGTGTTTCAGTTATTTCAGAGGTATGTTGCAAGTATTTCATGTGGATGTTGCATATGTTGCAATGGTTGTACACTTATGTTGCAAACGTCTGTTTTTTAGACATGTTGCAAGTGTGTTTATTTGGATGTTGCATGTGTTTCACACATGTGATGCATGTGCTTTATCTAGATGTTGCATATATTTTGCAATTACTTTCAAGCGTTTTCATGTGTTTTTACAAGTGTTTCAGACGTATGATGCAAGTGTTTCAACTGTTTTGAACGCATGTTGCAAATGTTTCATTTGGATGTTTCAAAAGTAGATCGGGTGTTGCATCTCTCTCCTCGCCTCGGGTGTAGTAGGCCTGCGTGGGGCGCGCGGCGTGGGTGGGGCACAAGTCGTTCGAGTGGCGCAGAACCCGAGCGAGTGGGGCGTGCGGCATGGAGCAGGCACGGGGCGTGGGGAGCAGCGGGCGGCGTGGGGGGCGAGCGACCTGAGTGGGGCACGAGTCGTTCGAGTGGCGCAGAACCCGAATGAGCGGGGCGTGCGACACATAGCAGGCGTAGGGCGCGGGGAGCAGCGTCCGGACGGGGCCTAGGGTCGAACATTCGGGCGCTAGCTTGTCCGATTCACCAACCGTGTATTCTTTTTTTTTGTGACAAGTTCCAACCGTGTATTCTTTGAATATTTCTTCCACAGTTGAGTACCACACTATTGTATTGCACTACCACGTAGTCGCATCAAGTTGCAGTGACACATGATAGCATACATAGTCATAGTTGTTCTTGTTCATGAGCATTATTTTTTTTCACCATAAACACAAAATCATGAAATCCACCCGGTCGCCAACCTTTTTTTTTTCCCCGTGGGCAGGAAAACACATTTGAGATGGAAGGAGGATAATTTAGGGTGCCACTAAATTTGGGGCGTTGGATAAGAATAAGATTATTGTTGGAGTTTCTTTTGGTATAAACCTTTTTTTTACAATAGGAAGTTAAATATGAACACTCTTGGAGATAGTTGTATCTGAAGTAACAATTTACCACCCGCTTGATTGAGTAGCATTTTTTTAGCGTCAAAGCCACTATTCACACTCCCTCAATCACCAAAAATGTAATTCCAAAACCTATACTATGAAAATATATTTCATGATGAATGTAATAACACTTAGTTAATATTATAAATATCATTCCTTTTTTTTTAATAAACTTAGTCAAATATCAGGTGGTTTGAAGCTAGAATGACATTCTTTTGGGGCAGATGAGAACGAGCAATTGCCACTCGAAGATTGTCATAATGCGCAAACATTTTCGTTTTCCAAATGTATCCACTTGAAAGGGCACCTCATGAATATACAGCTTAAAAAAAAAGTGCCATCGACATACAGATTAGGACAGGAAATTATTACAGGGGAGAAAACAACTGAAGAATTTTCGCAATCTTAGTTTCCAGTAATTTCCACGCTAATACATCACAAAAAGCGAACATTCAAGCACCTACAGTCCAACCAGTTAGCCTAAAGATAAAAATTTCAGTATGAGTTCCCTGCAATTTCAGGAACATCCTAGAATCAAACGGCCTCCTACATAGTGAAAGACGGGGAAAAAATTTATTGGTAATACCTGTGTGCAACAACCGTGCTGCCATATACTATACTTGGATGCGAAAAATGCAATGAGATTCTTTCAGTGGATGTCAATGCTGGATCTGCTTTAGCTTTTCTTCTTGGTTTTCATAATCTTCAAGCCTCTTCAACCACCGCAAACCGAGATCACAGCCTGCCTCAGCTGCAATTTGAAACTGTTCTTTAGCTAGCTTTATTGGATCCTGCTGCAGGTTCCTTTTCCTCATTTTCCCAGTTGATGGACTCTTGCCTGAGTTGAATCTCGTAATCACTTCAGGTATTTCAACACCTGAAAACAATTGCAATGTTAGGTGGAACGAATAATTAATTTGTAATAAGATGTTACATGCTTTAGAATGCCAAAAATAACCAATATTCCACAATCAATGATACAATAATGGTAACTAAGTTACCCAGACTCTATAGTTATCTCACAAACCTTTAAGAAGCAAGGATCCATATGCGACAGCAGCACCAGCATGTCCCTGGTGATGGTCAGAGTTCAAGTCTCAGAACACAAACCACAATCAAGTTATGTATACGAGAAACTGAACTTTGAGCATGTAATTCATATCATACTATCAATTATTTAGTTTTGTTGGAAAAAATTGACACCTTTTCTGAAGCTCTATGAAAACACCACAACGCGGAAGCTATATCTCTCTTAACACAGTCCCCAGTTAGATATACAGCACCGAGAAGATATAAAGCGCCAGGGTGCAGCTGCAATCAAGGACTCAGGTCAAAATAAAATAGTCCTGACAAATGGCATGTCAGAAAGCACAGGATCAGCATTCAGGTAAGCAGCATACTGCATACCTGATCAACAGCTTGCTCAATGTAATGGAAAGCCTGTTGATCTGACTGAACATAGTCATTCTACAAGAGCAACAGAGAAAAAACATCCATTAAAATGAACACAAATTCCATGAATATCAAATGGCCATTGCCTAACAAAAAACTAGGTGATTGAACCCAATGAGCGGAAGGGACAGGGGGTATGAACTGTGAAAACCTCAATTCTTAGTCGACATCCAAGTTCATACTGTGCATCTGGATCACCCATATTTGCAGCTTCAACCAACAAAGCAGCACCACTGCACACATGAAAAGGGAGCAGATTTTAATTCACATGGAATTCAATTGAGTCCACATCATGTATCATGAGATGGCAGCAACAAAAACAAATGTTCCAAAAAGAAGACAGCCATAGGCAAGGTCGATTTTACTTCCTATTGTATTTTGTGGCCTAATCGTGTGAGCAGATTTTAAGATGGTCCAACTTCAGCCCCATCTCTTGCAATTTGTTTTTATGTCGAGTTGCTAATCCCAAGGCACTTGTCTCCCAATGTAATTCAATTGAATGTTGAGGTAGCAAATTTGAAGCAACTAAATGGTGCATAATACTATTCTTGCGTGCTCAACATAAATATGTTGTTCGCAGCAACCTACAACAGCCAAATCTCAACCACTTCAAACAGACTACACAATAGTGATTAGTGAATGGTGATTGCGGATTACTATTGAGGCTTCTCACAGCTTGTGGGTTACTGATGAGATTTCAACCACTTACTATTTCTCTAATGCTACCCTATAGCTTGTAACCATTGATCAAGATCCTTAGGCATAGTTGCATCACAGTACAAAACTCGGCACTTCTATACACTAAACTTTCAATTGCAGTGACACTTTTTGGATGGAAATAGGAGGACACAAATAGTTGTCTAGCATAAAACATGTGCTGCTCAGCATACTAGCTATATCGATAACAAAATCAGTATGTGAATGCATGGCTTAAACAAATTGCGAGGCCTAAAAAAGAATTTAACTAATTATAACACTGTTAAATTTTGAAATAGACTTACGAAAGTCTTGTTAACTACTCCCTCCGTCCCAAATTATAAGATGTTTTGGCTTTTCGAGATACGTTGCATTTGCTATGCATATAGATATACACTATGTCTAGATACATAGTAAAAACAATACAATGTATCTAGAAAAGCTAAAACATCTTATAATTTGGAACGGATTTAGTAACTCTGATAGATATTAGGCACATATGAATCAGTTGCCAACTCTGCTAGCTAATTCACAACCCTAGAAAATGATACATAGTGGTATCATATGGCAGAAAACATATGATGAGCAGCATGCCTGCTAATGTAGGATGCATAATCAATATCGAGTTTCTGAAACCATAACACTGATAATTGTTCTACCATGCACTCATCATTGGTTTAGGACTCAATCAACTTAAAAGAAATATGTAAAAGACTTGTCAAAACAACAAAAGCATTGATGAAACTATTTTCGTGCATTTCCATGTTCCTGGAAGCAATAAAACAGAACATAGCAGCAACATAATTTATATGACAAAAAATCAGCACTACATTAGAATTACAAGAAGTAAAGTTACTCACACTGCCTTACAAGCTCCAGGAACATGATACTTGAAATGCATTTTGCCCAGCCAATACCTCGCATGTGTATTATCATTGTCAATCTCCAAAGCCAGCTCAAAGTTTTCCTTAGCGCCCTTTAGACATGAAAGTTTTGTAAAACGAGATATTAAGACATTAGTTTAAAAAAACAGTGTCAATCAGGTGGCCATGAGAGGTACACTTAGAAGGTTAAAGCGGGTTAAAGAACAAGGTCAGTGTAATCATCTGGTGGAATATCTCCATTCCACAACTCCAGCTGATTAATTCAGGGAATACTAGTGAACTCGTTACCCCAAGTTCTCTGCCAATGCTGGAGATATCACAAATTTCACCTACTAGGCTACAATCAATGAACCTTTTTTAGTGGATTAGGTGCTCCCTCATCTTATTGTGGAGAAATGGGGGCAGAAAGGAAGATAAACCCTAAGCCGTACCCTTAGAAGCGGGATGAGGCGCTTGTCGTTGCGGTCGGCGTAGTCGATGACGCGGTCGACCTCCTGGAGCGCACTCCATCCCTTGGCCACCAGCTCCATCGCCTTCTTGTTCCTGTCGTGCATCCATCTCTGCAACCAGACACCAAAATACGAAATAAACCGCGTCATCATTTCTGCTCGTCACCAGCGCCACCAGTATAAAACGTGGCTATCATCAGATGAGATCCACCCACGGCCCACTCGACGCGCCCTAACCTGTGGGTTCAGTGCGGCGGCGAGCTGGCTGGCGCGCATGGAAGAAGACGAAGACGAGGCGGCGGCGGACAGCCGCCGCGCTGACGCCGCGAGCATGACGGCGTGTTGGCCGAGGAGAGCGGCGCAGAGGCCTAGGCGCGGGCTACAGCTGGTGCTCTTGGCGGCGACGCCACCCCGCACTACCGTCGTATTCGTCTTCTTCCAGCGGCTGCGGGCGAGGGGAGCGTGGAAGCGGTGGGGGGAGCGGCCGCTCAGGCCATCGAGAGCCTGAGTCGCTGACCGGTGGCCCCGCGTGAGACTTCGAAGCTACACGCTCGCCGGATTCATGGGCCGGGCCGGGCCGGGCCGGGCTGAGCTTACTCGAGACCCGAAATTGTACCGTGACACGGGACCGGTTATGCGGACCTTGATTTTCCCCATCAAGCTCCAAAATTGGTATATATTGCCTCTCAACTTTCAAAAATCTTTAAACTATCTCCCTTCTAGGGTTAGAAGTGGTTTCAAGGCAATTTCATCTTTTTGAGTTAAAAAATTTCTCGCAAATACCTTATAAGATTTTTAAACCACGAAAAATGAAAGTTTCTAAAAAATATGAGAAAATTATAGGGATATATTGAGAAGACCCAAATAAAATATTTGGAGCTTGTGAAAAATATCTCCAAAAGCTTTTAAAAACTATAATTAACTCTAGGGACATATGAAAATATCTAGAAAATCTAAAAAAATCTTGAACATTCTAATTGATGTCTAAGGGCATTCCAAAACTTTCCATAACAAAAATGTGAGTTGGAACCAACAATAACATTGCATACATTTAATTTTAATGCTGTTGTGAAAAGTTTCTAAAACATATTTATATATTGATAAAATGTCTTGAGAATTTTCCAAATTTTCTATATATTTTTCCATTTTTTTTCTAAACCTAAATCTATTCTTAGAAGCTTTCGTAAATAATTTTAAGAGCTTTAAATTTTTTATTTGGGTTTGTCGTATCCTGATCTATCTCTAAGATTTTTCTCAAAAAAATTTAGAAGCTTAAAGACATTTTATTTGGTTTTGTCATGTCCTAATCTATCTCTATTCCAAATTAAAAGATGTTTTGGCTTTTCAAGTTACGTAATTTTTGTTATGCACTTAGATATACACCATGCCTAGATACATAGTAAAATTGATATATTTAGAAAAGTCAAAACGTCTTATAGTTTAAAATGGAGGGATTATCTTTTATGAGCGAGATTTTGAAAATGATTGGAGGAACCCAACAAATATACTCCCAACTTTTTTAGCTACTTGGAAAGCTTATTGATTTACCAGTGGTTTTCATGGAACTATTGGAGATGCTCTTATACAATGACTTGGAGTTAATAAAGATCTTCTCGAACCGATCGTCAATCGTTGAGGCGACCTTTACCTATCCCTGTAAAGTCATCGTTTTGTGATAAAATATAGAGTCAGGGCTTCTTTGGATCCATACAACTAAAAGTTGAGGATCTATTGGATTCTCATGTAATGTCTTACCTATCACCTATCTAACAATTACTGTTTTTTCCTAACTAACACAACTAATAGTCAGCTGGGTGGATCCAAACGGTACATTGGCATGCCATGGAGAGTTGATATGCCAATGTAGCCTTCAAATCCAAACGGTACATTGGCATGCCATGGAGAGTTGGTGTAGCCTTCAAAAAATGTGCGTTAGCCTTCTACGTTGGCATGCCACATATGCAGGCATATGATAATTATTAATATTTGGACCTTGTGCAGCACAAATATCCTAAGAAAATTGTTCCCATGGGGAGTCTAGCCTAGAACTTGAGGTGCTACTGAGCCTCTTGTAACCACTAGACTGTAGATCCTTTTGCACCTTTGAACTAGTTTGGGGATTGTTGGTGCAATTTGCTTCTTATGTTATAATATGCTAAAAAGAAGTATACTTATGTTATCTTATATGGATACGGATTTTCTGTTGTCATAATCTTCTTCAATATCAGAGTGGTTGATTGCATGAATTTTCTATTTGTTGTCCATGGTCCTTAGTCCTACGATAAGACTCGTCCAACCGCTCCACTCTCTACAGTGATACGGACTGCATTGCTAACGTCAAGGAAAGGTATTTTGAGTATTGATTTTATCAGAAGAAAAATACAAGATGATCCTATTCTCAGATGTGAGGGCATGAGAATGAGACCAGAAGATCCATGGCTGCACCTAATTCCGGACGTTGACCTGGGACAACTTGTCAGGTCGGGAACACATGTTTTTATGGTCACTTACCAGGTCAAGTCTTCTCTTGAAGATACAGCGACTGAAGGAAATAAGAAAACAAAAAAAAAAAAGTGTATAATGTGATCGTATCAATCTGTACACTGTATATCATATAAACTTGTGTACAACGATCACATCCTTCAGATGCCTGTAATTCTCGCGTTTTAGTACTCTTAAGCAAACATGGAGAATTCTCACTTTTCCTCATGTACTTTTTCAGTGTGTGATTCTAATTCTAGTAACTTCGAAGCATAATAACTCATGGAGCAGCAAGTCAGCTAGGCCTCAAGAACTTGGCAGTGGAGGATGTTGTTCTTGGCGCGGCTGCGGCCAGCGAGGTTGGACAGCAGGCCCGTGACGAAGCTCTTGGTACGCGCTTTGCCGGCGAGGGTCTGCCACCGCTGGTTTCCTGCCCCGGCCGCGACGTCGACGGCCGAGACGCTCATGTCGTTGCGGACGACGCAGAGCCTTCCGTGGAGGGAGACAATGGCGGCCGCCTCCGCCGCCTGGGAGCTCCCTCGGTGCTGCTTGCTGTCAACGCAGGTGGTCCACGCGTCCGCGGCCTCGTCGTAGGCCCTCAACCGGCAGCCGTCCTTGCAGTCGGCAGCGTAGAGCCGGCCGTCGACGCACGCGCTGGGGCTCCGCCAGCCGTTGACCATGCCGTCGAGGACGACGGACCACGCGTCGGCCTCCGGGGAGTACGCCTGGCTCAGCACCTGCTGCTGCTGCGCGCCTATGCCCTTCACGTACCACCGCCCGCCGTGCACCGCGCTGACGAACGGCGCCATCGGCGCGGCCATCTCGGCCACGAAGCACCACCGGTTCTTGGCCGGGTCGAACACCTCGGCAGACCTGAGCCCTCCCCCGCCGCCGCCGCCGCCGCTCTCGCCGCCCGCGACGTACAGGCGGTTGCCCATGACGCACACGTCGAAGCACTGCCGGCGGCGCAGCATGTCCGGCGCGCGGTGCCACCGGTTGCTCCGTGCGCTGTAGAACACCACCCGGCGCATGGCGCCGCCGCCCCTGCGTGGGTCCCTGCCGCCGAGCAGGTACAAGTGGCAGCCGCCGAGCACGGCGCAGCCGAACCCGTCGGCCTCCGCGTACTCGCGCGGCACGGGCGGCAGCGCGCGCCACGCTCCGCGCGACGGGTCGAGCACGTCCCACGACACGCGCCCGTCCCTGCCGTCGCGCTTCACGGCGTACAGCCACTGCTCCGCGAGCCCGAGCCGCCGGCGGAGGCCGTAGAAGTAGTTACCGGCGAGCAGGCGGCACCACTTCCGGCACACCAGCCTCAGCTTCCAGTGGTCAGCTCTGGGCACCCGGATGAGACAGGCAATGGCGAGGTCGTCCGGAAGGCCCGGGAGCAGCGGGCACTGCCCTCCGCGGCTGCTCCGGTCTGCGCCTGTGCTCGGCCGCGGCTTCAGCGGGTGGATGGACGCCCTGAGGCTCGGTTGCACGCACGCCTTGGACACCGGGATTCTCCTCGCCGCGGCGGCGGCGGATGATCTGTCCACCCGGCAAAAGCATGCAGAGCTGTCAACCTGCGGCGAGCCATCACAAGAAACAGAAATTGTTAGGTTGTTCAACAAACTGTCAAGAGGTAGGCCAAATCATAAATAAAAGAAGAAGCACCATAATTGGTGTTGTTGGGAATTAAATTGAGTGTGCTTATTTTCCCACAGACGTGATTGGTTCATGAAACTTTAGAGTGATCAGACAAGAGCATGAGACAGACACTGAATGGTGTCATGAAGCAGCAACTACTTACTACAGAAGTAGTTGAACAACTACCTTCTGGGGGACCAAGTTTGATGGCATCGCCATGCAAGTTTCACCATGAAGGATCGAAGGGCATTAGCAACGGCGCTGATGATATGTTCACATCAATACATTTTCTCTAGAGGAAGCAGTGGTGACCGTATTATCATGCAACTAAGCAGCTCAATGAATTTTCCGCAGGTCAAATGAAAATGATTTGTAAACTGAATTCACTTGTTCTACTCTGCGCAGAATTATGTGCGATTACATTAAAAAAAGCATAATCTTTTCTAGAAGAACGTCAATAATTCTCACATGGAAAAGTCGCCGTAAGAAAATATCTAGATGCTCATACTGACAGACGCTAACAGACTTCCATCTGAGTTCAGAACAAGATTGCTTGGCCATTTTTTCCTCGTGTGTTTATTCTGAATTAGATTATAATTCTATGAAGTCCAACCGACCAAAACACCTTCAAAGTGATCGATCGATGGGAAAATACAGTATGGTGAACTGATTGTCTGTCTGAATAAGAACAACAGGCTTACCGTTACAGGCCAGAACCCAGAAACATCGTCAGAGATTTCCAAAAACCTGCTCGACTAAAGCAATCCAACGATGGCATGTATGCACATAAGCAAGGAATATATGTAATCCATGAGATGAACAGAAGCAGAGGAGGAGAGGGACAGAGAGAGGGAAAGAAAGAGAGACTCACCAACGAAGCTGCTCTGTTCCTTCTGTCCATGTCTGCTCCTGAACCAACGAATCGACAAGCTGTCTGCAGCTGCAAGAAGTCAAGAACCACCCGATCACCACCGGACATCACACCATTGCTATCCCCAGCCTCTCCGTTGGCAAATGGCAGCCTCAACCGGAGTCTCCCAACCAGAAACTCCTTCCAGCACCCTGCTGCCTTTCTGCTTCTGCAATTGCGAGGACGAAGACGAGAAAGAACAAAGAAGTATCGACTGGCGACTGGTGACCCCAAATGGAGGCCGCACCTCGCATTAAAGCCTGGCTTGTGTGCCTGCCAGTGGACCCGGTCCGCAGCTGCGGCACACACAGAGCACTCAGGGCAGGGCGCCACCAGGCCCACCACTGCCCACAGGCCCCTTTCCGTTGCTGGCATTTCGTCTCCTTCTCAGTCAACCACTCCTGTTCGTCACGTCAGCATAGCTGATCAGTGCACTCCTTGCCCTGAAGATTATCCTCCAGGTCATTTGGGTGCTTGTCACCTGACCAGCTAGCTGTTCTCCTCCTGATGCTGAAAGATGAACTCCTAAATTTTGCAGTGTAACAAACTGCTTTTGTTTCTCCTGCCTGTTTGTTTCTTTGTTTGCAGCTGCTCTGAATAGATCAGCAGAAATTAACATTTTTTAGCACAAACTCGACGTATGCATGCTTAACAGCTTTAGTTTTTTTGAGGGAAATAGGAGAGGGTGCCCCCTACTGTGCTTTTATTGAATTTTTAAAAACAGAGTACATGTCTTACAAAGGGTCTTCAAGAAACATAGAAAGAAATGAAAAAAATCTGAAGAATTACACATAAACTTGTAGCCATTGAGAAAATAACGGTGCTAAACTGCTTTTTGCTCTTAAAAAGAAAGAATAACTTGAGCAAACTCTCTTCTGAAGACTGATCTGCAATGGACAATTGAAGGCTGCACTTGCTTAAATATGGTATCATTTCTAACAGTCTAGATAGACCAAGTCATTGTCACTATAATCTCCAGAAAAAAGGGAGTCAGAGCTGATTTTTGAAGGACACCAGGGTTCCATATGGATCAGATGGCTGCTGAATAATCAGACCCAGAGTAGCCCAACAAGATTGAGAAAAAGGACAAGCTAGAAACAAATGAATCAGAGATTCTTCCACAGCTGGTTGAGAAAGGACACAATTATAATCTTCCAACACCATTCTTTTCCTTCTCAGGAGTTCTCTGGTGCTAAGCCTGTCCTTTAGCAATAGCTAGAAGAAAAAAATTCTTTTGTTTTGACAACAGGATTTCCATAGCCAAGAGAAGACAGGATGAACATGCGTGGTACCAGTTAGTTGCACATATGCACATTTTGAAGTAAAAATATTAGAACCCCAGATATACACCCAAGAATCAAATCCTCCTTGCAAGTCTAAGGATTGCACAATGACTGAATGCTGAATAAACTGTTGATAGGCTTCTTTAGATAGTGGCAGATAAAAAAGATCATGGAGAGTAGGTGACTGGCAAACCTGGTGTACAGTGATGTATTTATCCTTCACAAAGGAGAAAAGCTCTGGCATGCTTGTACTGAATGAGAAACCATTCCAAGAATCTAACCAAAAGAAACATGAACACCCATTATTAACAGTGGCCATTGCCATTCGGCCCATTCCCTTGAAAGCAGGTAACAATTTCTGAATATCACGCCACCAGAAGGATCCTTTACGAGTTATAGATGGTGGCTTACCATTAGAGTATCTAGCTTCCCAAACAAGATGAGCCTAAGGGATGTCCAATCCGTTAAAGAACTTATGCAGATTTTTTAGGAGCAAGCTCTGATTCTGAGTTTGTAAATTGATGACTCCCAACCCACCATTTGCCTTTGTGTCACAAATCATTGGCCAAGCTGTCTTTGGTGGCTTCTTATTATTATTTACATCTGAACCACGCCACAGACAATGCTTTCAGAATTTATCAATTTGTTTAATAACAGTCTTTGGAAGTAGATAAGTAGACATAACAAACGTTGGGAGGGCACTGAACACTGCATTGGTTAGTCGGAGGTGGCCAGCTTGACGGAGGATGGTAGAAATACGCTTAACAGCTTTAGTCTTTCTGGATACAGCTAGTTATAGTCGCAGAACTTTCATGAACGCGTTCCATTTGTAAGTGATACGTGTGGTGTGACGGCAAAGCGAGAACAGAAGGTCGACGTCGGCCACGGCCACTACGTAACTACGTAACAGAACCTCGAAAAGCAGGAAAGCAGACAAGAGGGAACGGCAAGCGACAGCGTCAATAGTCAGGATCAGGCGAATGCAGAGACGAATACGTGCGCCTAAACTAAGTGTTGGAGACTTGGAGTTCCTTGGAATCAAAACAAGGGGAAACAGGTGAGGTGTGATCGGTGGCCTCACATCGCCGGGAGATGATAGGTCAATTTGCAGGAGCAATCATAATTCATAGGATAGGGCTGCACGGCCAGCATATGATCTCGATGACAATGCGCACCATATTTATTTATTTTTTCCTTTAAAAAAAGAAGCACAAAGATGCTTTTCAACTAGGGATGTCAAATGCATGAGCTTTCTTCACCCCTGCGGGGAAAACCTTGTAGAGACCATGTTTTCAATAGGTTTGTGGACCAGGTAAAGGTGACCATAATTGTACTATAGCCTATAGGGTAGAAAAAATGTGTTTAATCGATGGTATTTTAGACATTTTGCAAATTGTCTCACCATAAAAGACAGATAAAAAATCATGTCACGCAAGGTATAAGATGTTTCGTTGTTTCTAGATATTGCTTTTAGAGCATCTCTAACAATGCTAACCAAAACAGACCATCTACTTGTTTGATTGGGTAGCCACCTATTTTAGTTTTCTCCGACAACACTAACTAAAGCATGCCTCCCAAATAGATACTTCTTCAAACGCGAATAAAATAGAGCCTTCCCATTGATTTAGATTCCAGTTGGCTAATACCTGCACGACACGTGCCGCCCCAGCAATTGGAGGCCACGGGTCCTGCTGGGTCCACTTCCAGCCCTTCTTTCTTGTGTCAAAATAACTCTGCCCCGTCTCCTCACCTGCCAAAGTAAATAAAAAAAACCAGAAAACAGACCTCGCTGCCTCCACCAAAGAAACACCGTACCTCGCCGCCTCCGCCTTCGCTTTCACGCCTTTTCCTCTTCCCCAGCTGCGACGCTCGCAGGTGCAGTGCCTAGCCCTACCGGAAGCTACATGCGTCGATTGAATCGCTTCGTCGCTTCTTCCTCTCCCTTGGCCGCGGAGCGTGTGGATGTCGCTGGCCGCTGTGCGCCGCAGTATGATGGAGGGACGGTGTCGCAGGGTCAAAACCGCGGCGAGCATTGTTGTTTGAGTTGGTGTCATAGTACGTATCTCCGGTGGCTCAGGTGGACTTAAGAACACAAGAATCATAGAGAGGACGCAACGGTTTATCCTGGTTCGGGTCAATCGATGCCCTACGTCTAGTAGCTGATGATCCTTATAGTTAAGAGCACCCAAAATGGGAGGGGTTACAATAGAGTGTACAAGAGAAAGGAAGAGATTTGATTGGGGGTTAGCTCGATGCTAATCCTGAGGTTGCCTCGCCACCGGTGGAGTCTTCCCCTTGTCGGAGAGGAGGAAGACGACAAGTGCGGTGGAGGGCTCTCGATGCTCCTCTCTCTCTAGGTTGCTCTGCTCTCGGTGCTGAGCAGGAGCGGATGGATGAGGAATGGAATGATCTGTCTAGGATCGTCCTCCTGCCTCTAGAATTCAACCTTATCACTTATATATCGAGATAGGTCAGGTACATGGCAGTTTAGGGGGTTGAGCCTATGGTCTACATGCGCCGGAGTCTAGGAGGGTCTTACAACGGTGCTCTATGAACCGTGGAGGTGTCGTGGTGCCGAAGAAGCCTTGGGCGTTATCCGGCTGCTCTGTTCTGACACTCTACGTGTCAGGTTTTGTCGGCTTAGACCGGCCTCCCCCAGGTGGACCTTCTAGAGTCTTCTTGGTGGCGAAGGAGGTTGGCTCCAGAGGCTAACGCATGGGCCCGAGAGCCCCCGAGCCCCCGGAGGCCGAGGGGGAACTTGTCTTCTTGTGTCACACCCCGTGCATGACCTTGTCGGGGGAGCGGCTGACAAGGCCACGTCCAAGGTGCTACGTCGAGGAACCCCCAAGCCTTGATGGCTCGGGGCTTGTCTTCTTGTGCCCGGGCCTTGGCTGGTGTCATAGGCCGGGCAGGAGCCGAGGGCCGGGCTTAGGTTTCCCGTCAATTGGGAGCCTAAGGCTTGGGTAAGCCCTCGAGCCCTGAGCAGAGACCCTAGCGTGCTCGAACTCGGGCAAGTTCCTTAGTCTGAGGGTGCGCACGAGCGTACCCGATCGGTATAGCCCCTGAGGCCTCGGACGATCCTAGAGGGATCAGGAGGGTCTCTTCGGTCAGGAACCATAGATCCCGAGGCTTAACATACTCATATGTTAGGATCTCATCAGGAGCCCCCGAGCCCTTCGTGGCCTCACTTATATGTGATGGCGACGAGGGGTTGAATTCGATCTTTCGATGACCGAACTTAGCCATGACGGGGATAGCTTCCGCTGATGGGAGTGTGATGCCCTATGTGGGGCCCTTTCCCTAGTGTGATGGGGGCTGCTCGGCTATCATGGCCGGGTAGTAGTGGTGCTGACCCTTCTTTTGATCCTATGTCACGTAGGTCTACAGTTCGAGCGAGGGTTTGGTGAACTTGTCTGGGAGTTACTAACTTTAGGCCTGGGAGCACCCTTCTTTTTGGTCGGAGCCTACCGTGGGTTGGGTGATCAAGAGCGTCTGGGCTCTAGCTCAAGGCCACATGATCACCTAGTGTGCCATGCCCTTCTGGGGCTTTAGTAGCAGGCCCTGATCCTCTCGGACTGGCCTTCATGGGCTGACCTTATATGGCCATAGGTTGGGGTGCGGGGAGCGCGCCGAGCTCGAGCAAGGGACCCTCATTGGGCCCACCACTCAGCGGCTCCCGACCCAACTCTGGAGAGTTGGTTGGTTTTAGGGGTGCGTCGCCCGAGCATCCGTCGATCGGGGGGTTATGTTGCTCCATCTGGGTAGTCGACGTAGCCCCCGAGGCCGTTGTGGGGCCTCCTTGTCAGTGGGCGTGGTGGCTTCTAGGCATGTCCCGTCCGCTGACGCTCTGTGCAGGCGATTGATGGCGCCTAGGATGCCGCGCTCGGTGGAGGAGTTATGGCATGCACTCCTATGCCATCCCACTTCGTCTAGGAGATGGGACATCGGGTCACGTGGTGTGGATCTGGTGGAGGAGGAGCCACGACACTTGGCGTGTGTAGATCTAGGCCGTTGATGGTAGTTGATGGGCCTGAGGGTCGACGGCGGCTGCCACCACGGCGTAGGCTATTTCAGGGCAGTGGATTTTGACGCCGTATATTATAATCGGGTCGTTCCCAATTAATGAAATGAAATTACTTTCGTTTGTAATCTTATTGCTCACTATTGACGGTCACTAACATCAATTATAAACCATCAACATAACCTGTATTTAGACTTAATTCCATCACCAAACATAGGTATATGGGTTTAAACTAATAAATTCCACGAGTTTTGGTGAATCTGTGTTTTCAGCAGGGTTTATCTAGAAAACCGCTAAGGGGACCTATTCATCAAAGGAAATCACGTAATTCTATAGCATAACCAACGTGGAAAGACTCTAGAAGACTTCTAGGTGGCTTTCCATGAAGCAGAGCCTGAGACACTGACATGTGGGGCCGGCCAGCCCCATAAGCAGGCCGCCCAACCCCTGGGGTCCACCAGTCAGCCCCTCATTGCTAAGTCGGTTCCCCACCGCCTCTTAGGTTGCATCTACGCCGTCCTTTAAGTCGGTTTGATCCAAGGGCTCACATTAGACGCTCTGCCCTATATAAACAGCCATATACCCCCCTCCCTAGGTAGATCCTTGAAACCTTAATTCATACCATGAGAATTAGAGCCAGCTATCAAGAGAAGATTAGTCCTCAATAGGATCTAGTCTTATAAATAGAAATAGTGAGATAGAGAGTGAGGGAAGAGTTTGGAGGAGGTGCCGGCCTGTCGGTGCTCTCTCTACGGCTTGTACCTTGGTGGATTCAAGTTCTATCTAAGCTTGCTTTTGAGATTTCTCTAGTAATCAACTTTTGATTTAAGTAAGCATCTTGTTTATATTGTTCATCAGGTTTGTGACTCTTTTGAGTGCTTTATTCACTACATAGGGGGAGTAAAGTATTAATCATAAGTGTAAGCATGGTGCTTAGACTTGGGTTAATCATGGATGCACCCTACATTCTAAAAGGTGGTAGATCACGTGAGTGACATAAGTTCTATATAGCCTATACTATATAGCTTCGTTGATCCTTTGTAGTCCACCTCCCGTCTATTGGCGCACGTAGGACGCGGTTGTGAAGGAAAGCATCCTTTGCTGGTGCCTTTCCCTAGTAATGTCCTTAGTTGGATAGTAGAATACATAAGCTTATCCAAGTCAGAACTAGAGAACTTTAGTTATTCTCTCTATGCTTCTATTTATCTTTAGCCTTGTTACTACTCCTAGTTAAGTTAAACCTTAACCTAGTCGCTACCCCTTGTTAAGTTAGACCGTAGTTAGTCCCACATGTTTTCTTGTGGATATGATACTTGGAATACTTCTAGGTAAAAGCTACAGCGGTATCCAAATGCTTACGGATTTATCTATGTGCGTTAAATATACCAACAAACTTTCTGGTGTTGTTGCCGGAGAAATGGTTGCTGAATTAACTTCGAGCCTAGCTTGACATTTTTCTTTTGTTTTTTCTTTTTACTATGGATTCCACTCATATCTATCAATATGCTAAACCCATGAGCGCAAGCCTAAAGCCACTGAAATCTTTAGAGCCTATCCTAGCACCTGGCTATGAGCTGCGCCCATAATTCGGGATCAATCCTTGTCGGGAGAAGGCAATGAAAACCCATACTCGCACCTATAAGAGTTTGAACAGACCTATGCATGCTTGCGTATCACTAGCATGTCTGACAAAATCTTTAGATGGAAGTTGTTTCTGTTCTCTTTAACGGAAAGAGCTAAACAATGGTACAGTCAAACCGTAGGAGGTATGAAAGGAGATTGGGAAATGTTATGCTCTAAATTTTGTTTACATTTCTTTTCCATCTCTAAAGTAGTTAGCCTTTGAAAAGAGGTTCTAAAGTTTAGACAACTAGAAGAAGAATCTCTTGGCACATCGTGGGATCATTTTAATGACCTCATCATCACTGGCCCAGACCTTGCTATTCCAGACCCAATGCTCCTTCAACATTTTTATATGGGTCTTAGCAAGGATTCTGCGCAAACCCCTGATCAAGCCTCTAGAGGAGCTTTCCTTCATTTTTCTGCTAGTGAAGCAAGATCTATGCTTGATAGAATTAGTGGAAAAACTCCCTGCACTAGTATTCATAATGAACTCCCTGAGGAAGAGAAGGAATCATCTTCCGAATAAGAAGAGTAAGTTTTGATAGCCAAATCACAACCACTCTAATCCCAAGATTTAGCTGTCAATCCCGAACCATCAATACCCCAAAATCCTCCAAGGGAAGAAGAAATTCAACCTTTTGAAATTTCTTGTGAGGATGATCTTTTTGATGTTGATTTTGGGAAAAGCTTAAACTTCCAGTTCCACAAGAGACCTTCGAGCGAATATAATTCAAATCCTCTCAAGAAGGGATCTCTTAGAAAGCATCCTTATTCCCATATAGGGTATTAGGAAGAACACAAGGGTGGCATGTCTAGTGAAACCATAGAAGGAGAGCCAAGCTATCTAGAAGCCATTCCTATTCTCTCCCCTTCTATGCCCATATTAGATATATCATCTGAACACATATTTAAACCCATCTTTGACCCCGGTGATCCCTCTTATGCTCTTTCTTCTAAGATTCATGATGATCCTAGAAATGCACTAAGACACCCAAAGCATAAGAGTCATGAAGGCCACAAGGAAGACCAAGAAGAGCAACAACAATGGCTAGAGGATATTAAGAACTTATGTGCCATTGCCATTGAATGGATGGATGAGGCTTTAGATAAGATCAACCCGTGAGTCACCAATCCAAGGGAAATCTTGGACAACAAAATGACCAATGAATGTCATGGGCATGGAATGATGGAGATAATGTTTTCGCTTATAAACATTCATGAAGAAACACCCTTAGAGCTTGAAAAGGAAGATAACATAGACTAGTATGGAAGTTATATCATGAGCACCTCATCAAATCCATGCTCACATGAGAAATCCCCTAAATTAATTGGTCTCTCCAATGTTGCCACACATGAGATTTTCAACCCCCTCATGCTTCCTGTTCATAAAAACTTTGAAAGGATGGTTGTAGACACATATGTTTATCATAAATATTGTAGATCTCATTGGCATGAATCTTGAGATAGGCACACAAAGGTTGGTATTAGAGGGGGAAACCACTTCACCAATTTAAAACACAATTCAAAGGTTTTCCAAGGACGAGCTTCTGTCCTAAAACAAGCATTTTCGGGAGATAACATAAGCTTTTACCCTTTTTGCTGTGATGCCTTTGTGAAATAAGCATAGAAATATATTTGTGAAAATATTCCTTCGGGTATTTTTTGTCACTAACCATTCCAGGTTTGAAGCAAAAAAAATGAAGGATGATGACTCAAGGTATGTCCAATCAATCATCATGCAACACTAAATCACATCCATCCAAACTTTTTCTACAAATTCAAGCTGGGGGATAGACTTCCCTAAAAAAATATGTCTTGCCATGTTGCTAAATTATTTTGGTTATCTCTACTTTTAAGACATGCTTAATTTGCTAAATAACAATCATGTTCTTTCATCTCCGTTTGAATAAATCTCTATAGTGTTTTTATGTTACCTTTGTCTACCATAGTAAGTTTTGGTTTGGAAGTACTCGACATACTTTCAAAGGTTTTTTAAATTAAGCGAGGTGCTTAGGTTAAAATGCCTTCCTTAATCAAATTAGACATGGAGTCTAGTTTGGTTATTGAACTAAAAATTACTTTAGCAAATACTGGATATTTTATTGGACCAACCTTTGTAGGAAATTCTCAATTCAATTTGGGTAAGTCACGAGATGAATTCAAATCAGAGATGAAGTAAGGCACATGTCGAACTCCAATAACATGGTGTAGAGAAGACACAGCTCATTCATCATGGATGAAAGAACTGTAAGTATCAAAGATCATTCACTTTGTCTTTAGCTACAAGTTACCTTTGCCTTGAAGCCATGCTTGTATAGAACATAATAAACAAAAACTATGCTAAAATAATTCTAACACTATATTTTCATTAGCATAGAGGGAAATTACAAAATTCTGGACAAACAACCCGTGTTTCAAAATTGTATTTTCCTTTGGGTATGTGTTGTGCACTAATCCTTTGCAGGCATAAAACAATGAGTGAGGCGGAAGGTCTAATAAGGTGTCAAAAGATAGAAGAGCAAAAAGATGGCATGACAAAAGGATGAGAAAGAAAGGGTAGAATCTAGGAGACAAGAAGCTCATGAACAACTCATACTGCGAGGCTAGCCAAACAAGGAAAACTTCACACAAAAAAGAAAGGACCATCACAGGTCATCTACCATTCATCATGTGGTGTCATCACGCATCAATTACGAAGGTAACATCCTAGGGTAAATCATCATCATTTAAAAAGTTTTTCCCTGATTCTGGTATGCACATAATAAAAATAAGAAACAAACATGCTTGAGTTATAAATTTACTTGGTCCACCTGATTAACTCAACATGTTTTCAAGCTTGTTCCTAGCACCACTTTCTTGATCTCATAGTTTTAACTAAATGAGGTAAAATATTGCACATCCTATCTCTAAAAGATGATAATCATAATCATGTAAAGTTCGATACATTATGTAAAGATAGACAATCCTTCCATATGTTAAATAATTCAACCCTTTCCGCCAAATGAACTTAAATGCTACATTCATACTCAATCTTTTGATCTTATCACCCATGTTGTAATTAAACAAAACACATAACACCAGCTTCATCTTGTTTAATGTGCCTAAGGATAGAGAGGAATAAGTAAAGTTTTGGTTCTATTGGTGTTCTCCCACCAACAGAGCCCATGCATTTGATCTCTACCTTGTTTTATGAGCAGGACACACTTCAAGTAAAGTGTGGGGAAAGACATTCGATTTCCCAAATTTTTATAAGTGAAGGTTCTGAATCTGTCAAACCAAAATCAAAATTCACAACCAAAACAGATTTGGCAGAAGAAGGTGTCATCACCATTAGAGGCACCACCACAAGAATCCTCATCTTCAGAGTGAACCGAGGTACTTGATCAATGAACTTCACAAGGAGAAGTCCGGATTGAAGGACTTACAACACCGAACCCTCACTGAAAGAGCTAGCTTGGGGAGAAGCACTCCCGTGTATCCAGGTAAGTATTCTTTCCCTTTTTGTCTTAATTTTAGTTTCTTTTCAATAGTTGAAAAATTGATAAATGAAACAAAATAAAAAGTTATCTTTATAATAAATATATATAGCTAAAGTAATAATATGTGATCTAGTAAAATTGAAAACAAAATAAAATGTGTGTTTAATTTGTTTTTAAGAGCTGAATAAAATAAAGAGGACTCAGAATAAACTCTTAATTGGAAATGATGAATAGTTGCTCTATTGTAATTCCTTTCAAGTACCTAGTTTTTAGCCTTGAATTCTCTCGAGTTTTGGATACGACTGATTTGATATAAAGATTTACTCTAAACTTGAAATCTGTGGGTAGCATATACTTGATCTAAGTCTAGATAATTGACGGATATGATATGAGAAGATCTGAGCTGCTATTTATCTTATTCCAAGTAACACTAAAGTTCTAGAGATTTATCTTTTAAAAAACACAAAAAGGCTTCATGATAAGTTCATGTATGACAAAGCTTGAATTCCCACCAAAGCCATACATGTTATTTAGTCTAGAAAAACTTCCACATATATATTGCTTGCTTTTGCATTGAGTTTTGTCAAGCTTTGTTGAACTTATGAGAAGTTTGTCATGCTCTGAAAATCAAGATCACGTGCACACTACATACACATATCTGCTGCTCCTACACAGGGAGTACGCAAAACATGCCTTCCATCTAGATCCACCAAAAAAATGTTTCACTCCTACACTGGGAGTGAACACAAAAACATGCTTGATAGGTTTGTCATCCATCAAATAAATGCTCCAAGTTCTTGTTGCTATCTCTTAAGGTTTTGTTGCAGAAAAGAGACATGGGGCTATGCAAAAGTTATTCATAAAAAAGAGAGGAAAAAAAGAGATGAGAAAAAATAAACAAGTGTCCGAGATATTTAAAACAATGGGTACTCAGATGCTCATCTAAAAAAAAGAAAAGATGAATAAGATAGTCCTTGCTCTCTGACAAATGTTTCCCAGTTTTAAAGGAGACATATGTGTAACACCCTCGGTGTTACACCATAAATCATTTACTAAAACATGTCATGAGCATCATGTTTATGTGTTAATGCAAGTGATAAAGTGTGTGGATCAATTTCTATAACTCAAAATGATCAACTAAAATGCAGAGCGAAAGTTGATTCGATAGTCATGTTATATCACTTAGGGTTTAAAACTAATTTTTATTAAGCAAAAATGCTATAGAACATGTGTGTGATACTTAAATAAAGTTTGAAGTACAAACTTTGTAGATGATAGTGAAATACTTACGGTCAAAAAAATGATATTACTAGCTAATATTTCCACTAGCTTAGAAATCACAAATGGAAATCAAATTCAGCTCTAAAACTTAGAAATTTTTAAGTCTGCCGACTGCTAGACATTGCTATGTTTAGTAATTTTTTGTGAGAGATTGGGTTAAGGAGTAGGGTAGTATTATGGCTTATTTTAGTAGCCTAATATACCCTCTAAGGTATAACAAAAGTGGTTTAGGGATTGGATCAATGGTTTAGACGTCTCGAATGCTTTAAAATCGGTGCATAACATGAACTCGGGCCGTCTTCTTATGTTGGGCACAGTCACCAGGCCATTCCGCCCTGACGTCACATCGTCTGTGCCCCTGGGCACGCGTGCACATGCGCACGTGGCCACGCTAGCTGGCTGCTACTGCCCTAGCCTAGCCACGGTGGGCACACCGCTAGCCGCCAACCGCGAGCCACTGCACCCGCCACTCACCTGCGCCTAGCTGTCCTACCGCCATGTCGCACTGCTGTCGCTGCCATCACACCGCCTGGGCTTGGCCGACACCGGCCGCAGCGAGCCGCTGGCCCTACGCCCTGCTGCTCTACCTCGCACTGCTGTTTGGGTGCCGTCGCGGCCGTGCTGCGCTTCTGTCGCGTCCACACTGCCGGCACTACTCATGTCACGTTCGCGTTGATGTGCTGCACCTCTGCGCTTTTGCCAGCCCTGTGCGTGTCGCCTCTGTGGGTGAGCCGCTGTCGCCATGCCATTTATGGCACTACAGCGCGTGGGCCACGTCGGTCGAACACGCGCACGCATTGTCTATAGCACTAGCGCGTGGGCCTCCCATGCTCGCTGCTCGCGTTCTGCCAAGGCATGGACGAGCCAAGCCCACCTGCCGTGCCGTCTCTCTCTTTCCCTCTTTCTCCCTCTATTTTCCGCCGTTGTCGTGTCATGTCATGGTGAAGCCAGAGAGCAAGCACCTCTCATCAATTCCTCATCCTCGTGTCTCCGCCTTCATGCCCCCTCTCCAGCCGACCCCACCCTGCCTTGACTCACATCATGCCAAGCTCTAATTTTGGAGCTTTGTCCACCACCGTGCCATTAAGGCCTATCGCTACTTGCATCATGGCAAGTCTCCACCACTTTATCCCGTGCCAATTCCTCTGCACCACTAGCTAGCCTTGGCTCCCTCTTTGTTGTGTGCATGCTAGTCGCAGCTCTAGTGCTGCCTCCTCACCGCTGATGCGGCCATGCCTTTGTGGTGCGCCGTTCACCTTGCAACGCGCATGTGGCTAGCCTTGCTCGGGTCATCTCTGACCAAGCCGGCTTGTCGGTAAGGTCACTGGTGAGTGGTCATTGCTCACCCGCTACCCATACTGCCTTATTGTTGCTACGACTAGCTTGAATGCCATCGCCATTGCCGCAGGGTGCCCACCATCGTAGAGAGGTCCCTCTACGATGTCTCGGCTCATGCAACTGCCGCCCATCGTCTCGTGTCAAACCCTAGGTGAGCGTCAGCCTCGTAGATAGGTCAGCGGTGGTTTTGTGTGGCCGGCGTAAGCGCTAGTACCACTGCTCACTACACCGGAGCGTGCGAGGATGGCCGAGGACCTTGTCGTTAAAAAGAGGAGAAAGATCTGAGGGTTCCGTTGCAAAGTCGCTATCTATAGAAATAGTAACATGGACTGCGGGTTGTTTTGCTCATAGTCCAGGGGCGCTTTTGCAAGAGTGCCGGCGCGAGCGGGTTTCCTCACCGCAGGCCAGCTCCGCTGCGTTGGGCCGCGTTGGGCCAAATTGAGTTTATCTTTTTCGTGGAGAATAGAAATAGCTTTTCATTTTAATTCTATGCTGAACTTTGGTAAATCATATAAAATCATGTAGGTATCCAAAAATTGTGAAACTAATTTTGTTAGTTCCTAAGATTGTGCTCTATCTGTTGGTGTATTTAGTTCATATATATATATATATATTTGTTGATACCAGGAACTATTAAATCATTTGAGAGTGCTTAATATTATTTGGTTAAATATTGTAGGAATTTTGTGGCAATATGGTGATAGCTGTAGGTTTGAAAATTTTATAGTAGCTTCATGGTATTATTATGTGCTCACTGTAATTTTTGTAGCTTTAGAATAGGCTTAACATAAGGGTAGTTAAATGCTCTTTGTTTCAAATATACATTAAATCATTAGTGAAAATAAAGATATATCCTTCATTTGTAAAGCTAGGTGTTTGTTAGTTGAACCCAACACTTTACTTGATGAAGATGATAGTTAGCTTAGTATCTTAGTCATTAGAGCTAGCTTAGTAGTTTACCATGTGTATTCTTAATTTAGGAGCTGCTGTTGCTAAAATACTAAGTGTTGCATCATCATCGCATGCATGTAGAGAACGACTTGGCAGAGATCGTGACCATCAGAGACCACGAGTTTGAGGAGGTGATTGATGAGTACGAGAAGGAGATCCTCATGTAGGAGGAGGTCCTAGAGCCACCACTAACTGACTGAGCTAACACCGCGCCTGCCCAAGGCAAGCCCCGGTGCATAACCCTTATTTTGAATGATCACTGTATATATATATATATGTGATGTGCATTTACGTTACATGATTACGTTACATAATTTATATTGGAACTACATGCATAGATATACCTACCCAGGAGTCCTACTAGCATAGGGCAAGTAGCTGCTATGCTTAGGCTATCGGTAGCGTGAGTAACCTACCGTTACTCATAATAGGTGATTATTATTATCACTCTCATGATAAAATGGTGAAAGGAAATGGAGACCGGGCAGGGATATGGTATGGGTATTGGTGGGTATAAGAGATTGTGTCCTGTGGCCAATGGGGCATAGCTTGGTTACACTATTTTCCCTATCCGTGTCGGTTAAGGACCGGCCGTTGCATTGGATTCTAGTCAGGTCATAAACATATTATCCTGAGCACATACTTGTTTATGGGAGCAGGGAAGGCTTGTTGCTCTCTTGTCATGGGTTCTGGCTCTTTCTGGACCGACTGATTGGTGGCGGGGATGGTGGAGGTCTAAGCACCACACTGAGTCCGGGACTCAGGAGTGGGGGCTTGGAGTCCAAGTTTGGACGGGGACCTAGACCCCTTGACAGGAGAGTGGTGGGTTAGTCCTGCTTGTGCCTGGGGTACAAGCGGGGTGTGTGTTTTGGGGTATCGAGCTGGGCTACATTGATTCACGAATTGCCATGTAATACGGTATGACTTGTCTATGATCTAGCACCATAGTAAGAACTAGAAGATGAAAGATGATGAAATGGATCTGATTGCTCAACTCTTGCTTGAAAGTAGAACAGGTGCTTACATAGAATGGCTAGATAAATGAACTAATCATGACTGCTAATAAGAACATCCATAAGGATTCACTACTAGTACGGCTTTTTGCAAAAAGGAAATCCAGCAAACCATAAAGCTTATCATATCCTTTGGAGTCGGAAAGTTATTCCCACTAGTCGGGTAAGTCTTGCGAGTATATTGTATACTCAGGGTTTATTTACCCCTATTGTAGGTGTAGCTTGAGGAGTAGCTGTTGAGTGGAGGATTCTTCTGGTGGGCACAGATGGATCCTTGTATCTTATCATTAGAAGTTTATTTCAATTCTGCTGTTTAAATTCCGCACTCTAAACTTGGTATTGTAATAATGTATTTCTGAGAACTCTTAATGTATGAAATGGACTAAGTATTATAAACTCATTCTCATTATTGGATCCTAAAGAAAAAACATGGATTGTTCGAGTTCTCCCTTGGGGTATGCTCGACGGAACCATTCGATGTAGCTTGCTTTCGAGGTGCTTAGTGTCTAGTGGAAGACAAGCGCCTCCGAAGGTGTGTTATTTTGGGTGGTTCTGCCACAATATGTTTTCAAGGAGCATAGTAGAATTAGGTTAGCCACCATATATCCACACACATGCACATCTTGATTTGATTGTATGACTCAACTCTCTTTGGATCCATTGTTTGACTTTACAACATATGCATTGCAAGTATGCTCTAGCTTTCTCCCTACCTATGAACTCCACATAAGCCTTAGTAGTAGGAAGAGAAAAGGCATAACATCTTTATTGCCTTGGTGTGAATCCACAAATACCACATATATTGAGAGACTTGAGAGTGTCATACAATGGAATCTCTGAGTTTTATTTTGAAAACTTATAAAAACTCTAGAACAATAGTGAAACAAAGAATTTGAGACATAGTGCTTGACTTGATCATTCTGTCTTTTAATTGCTTAAGACCCAAGTGAAGGCTAAGAAGCCCCATGATCGAAGGTAGTATGGGTAAGTTTGAAAGTTAGATCAGTTTATTATAATCCGGAGGAGAATTTTTGATTGAACACCTGTGTACTTTTGAGGCGTGAAAACATTGTAGCAACTCCTGATCCATTATTGAGTTTAGCTTTGCTCAGGGACTAGCAAAGGTTAAGCTTGGGGGAACTTATTGACGATCACTAACATCAAATATAAACCATCAACATAACCTGTATTTACACTTAATTCCATCACCAAACATAGTTATAGGGGTTTAAACTAATAAATTCCACAAGTTTTGGTGAATCTGTATTTTCATCATGGTTTATCTAGAAAACCACCAAGGGGACCTCTTTGTCAAAGGAAATCACATAATTCCATAGCATAACCGACGTGGGAAAAGTCTAGAAGGCTCTAGGAGGCTCTCCACCAAAGCGGAGCCCAAGAAACTGACATATCAGGTTGACCAGCCCCACGTGCAGGCCGCCCAACCCCTAGAGTCCACCAATCAGCCCCTTGTTGCTAAGTTGGTTCCCCACCACCTCCTAGGTTGCATCTGCGCCATCCTTTCAGTCGGTATGATCCAAGGGCTCACGTTGGATGCTCTGGCCTATATAAACAGCCCTGTACCCCCCTCCCTAGGTAGATCCCTAAAACCCTAATTCATATCATGAGGATCAGAGCCAGCTATCAAGAGAAGATTAGTTCTCAATAGGATCTAGTCTTATAAATAGAAATAGTGATATAGAGAGTGAGGAAAGAGTTTGGAGGAGGTACCGGCCTATCGGTGCTCTCTCTATGGCTTGTACCTTGGCGGATTCAAGTTCTATCTAAGCTTGCTTCTGAGATTTCTCTGGTAATCAACTTCTGATTCAAGTAAGCATCTTGTTTATATTGTTCATTAGGTTTGCGACTCTTTTGAGTGCTTTATTCTCTACATAGGGGGAGTAAAGTATTAATCTTAAGTGTAAGCGTGGTGCTTAGACTTGGGTTAATTGTGGATGCACCCTACATTCTAGAAGGTGGTAGATTGTGTGAGTGACATAAGTTCTATATAGCCTATACTATACAGCTTCGTTGATCCTTTGTATTCCACCTCCCGTCTATAGGCGCACGTTGGACACGGTTGCGAAAAGCATCCTCTGCTGGTGCCTTTCCCTAGTAATGTCCCCAGTTGGATAGTAGAAGACATAAGCTTACCCAAGTTAGAACTAGAGAACTTTAGTTATCCTCTCTATGCTCCTAATTATCTTTAGCCTTGTTGCTACTCCTAGTTAAGTTAAACCTTAACCTAGTCGCTACCTCTTGTTAAGTTAGACCATTGTTAGTCTCACATGTTTCCCTATGGATACGATACTTGGAATACTTCTGAGTGAAAGCTACAACGGTATCCATGCACTTGTGGATTTATCTATGTGCGTTGAATATACCAACACTCATGAGTCATGCTCGGAGACTTAGGTCCCTCGGTGGCTAGGATTGCCGCGCTCGTGCTGCTAGTGGGTGAGTCTATGAGAACCCTAGGTTTATGATCATTCCGTGCCTTGGTCATGTCCCTAGGAAGGGAGATCCTTGGCTTCTCAGGGGCTCACTGCCTCCCTTGTTGGGTCACCAAGAGTGGCTTGAGGTCAATACTCGAACATCATTCGAAGGTCGGCTAGTTTTGCTTCTGAGTGCCTGGCAAAGGCCTCTAGTGCCCGACCTTAAATGTCCCTTGCACCTTTGGGTGCCTCGGGTGGCCTTGAAGCCCAGTGGGGCGACCTTAGAACCCTCAGCGATGTCCCTTTTGAGGGGCCCCATACCGTGGTGCGGCTGGGAGATGCGTTCTGATGAAGGATCGAGAAACAGGGAGATAGCTATAAATGAATGACATGGACACAAGAGAAGGGAAAGAGGACATAGCTAGTAACACAATGGTCGAGGCCGTTACATTAGTGCTTTTGCCAATCTCTTGCCCGATCTCCCATTCTGTCTGTCCTGTCCTTGCCTCGGTCTAGGGGGGGGAGGTCTTTCGATGCAGTTCTCCTTCGTAGAGGGCAACAGGTGGTTAATTTAGTCGATCCTTTGGTGCAACCGAGCCACTATGGGAGTCGCTCAGGATAAAGGAGACAATAGCAAAGATAAGTGAAGCAAGAAGGTCAGGAGGATGGGACTTTATCTTGGTTTTTGTTGTTGGAGAGGTAGACCGACGAAGGAGTTCAGCAGGCTGATACTGGCTTAGGAGATGGCACTTCTGGGTGGATGGCTCGGTGGTGGCCTTCCCTCATGGGGAAAGGTCAAAACTTGCCTGGATGGAGGGGCTAGCCAAGCCATCACTACCGCTAGGGTCCTTGGTCACCTCACCGATGCTTAGTTGGTCGAGCACCGCTTCTACCTTGGTTGCTTCCTTCATCGGCGCCCTTTCCTGCATCGCGGTCGGGGCCATTGGGAACACAGGGGGCGATCAGTGCGGCCACTTGGGCAACGCAGTCTGCTTACAGTAGTAGGCTACCTCGAAGCTACCCTCGATGGTGATGACCCCCTTGGGGCTAAGCATCTTCAGCTTTAGATAGGTATAGTTGGGGACAACCATGAACTTGGCGAAGCATGGCTGGCCTAGAAGGGCATGGTAGACGCCAGAGAAGTCAACCACCTCAAAGGTGAGCAGCTCCTTGCGGAAGTTGTTTGGCTGGCCGAAGGTGATGGTGAGCCGGATGTACCCGAGGGGCATGGCTTCCTTCCTCGAGATGATCCCATAGAATGGTGCCTTGCTAGGGCGCAGGCTGCTCCATGAGATGCCCATCCTGTTCATGGTGCTGGCATAGAGTATGTTGAGATTGCTGCCCCCGTCCATCAGCACCTTGGAGAGGCACGTGGTGCCCACGAGTGGCTAGCACCCTAGGTGAGGAACACGATTGGGGTGATCCCCCTAGTCAAAGGTGATGGCCATCTGGGACCATTAGAGCCACGTTGGAGCGGTGAGGGTGTGAGCGGCGTTCACCTCGTGCTTGGTGATAAGGCACTGTAGGTGGGATTCATACGCCTAGGAGCCCCTGAAGATCATGAGGCAACGATCAGCCTTGGGGAACTCGGTGTCATCCTCTGAGGCGGCGTCCGCTAGTTCACCTACCATTGGGGCTAGCTTCTGGGCCTTGCCCTACTGGCCAAGGGTGCCACAGATGTAGCCCCTGATGGTGGCATAGCCCTTGAGGAGGTGCTTTGCGTGCCTTCCATGGAATGGGCAGGGGGTCTTCAAGCGCCTTCTTGAAGTGCTTGGGGCACGCAGCGTGCCCATGGGGCTGAGGCCTAGCAACACGGTCAGCCATGCCACCATCTCCTCCCCACAGCGCTTTTGGTCCCTGTTCCTCTTGTCACAGTGACATTGGGATGAGGTAGGGTCATCGCCACTGTCCCCATCGCTAAGGTGGTCGGTGGCCTTGGCCTTGCCACTAAAGTTGGCCTAGACAGCCTCCTTGCCAGTGGCATACTAAAAGTGCATTTGCCCCCTATGTGGGTTTTGGTGTATTGATGACATCCAAATTAGGGACTAATGTGATCTTAATGAGATATATTGCAGCTATTTGTCCCATGAAAGATTCAAAGAGTTGATAAAGATGAAATGGTATCCCTCAATTTTTGAAGTTGTAAAGGCGGACGAATTCAAAACGATCTCCAAAGGTTTTAATTTTGTTTTTGAGTTTAGGATCCACCGCACTATAAAGAGGGATGCAAGTTTAGTTGGTCTAAGGAAGATAGAGTGCTCAAGCATTTAAATAAAATCAAAAGTGTGTCACTCTAGCACTTCACGAGCACAAAAAATAATTTTCTGTGACTTTCGGTGTCGGAAGTCCCGACGTAAGTCAGAACTCCCGACATTCGGAAGTCCTGACCTAAGCCAGGGGTCCCGGCACCTGTGCTTCTAACTACTCGCTGTCTGTGCACGTCGGAAGTCCCGACGTTCGCTGGGAGTTCCGACCGTCGGAAGTCCCGACGTTCACCGGGAGTTCCGACACTGACCTGACCCAAGCCAGGAGTCCCGGGCTTAGCAGTGCTGGCTGTTTAATTAACTGTGCTCGTCGGAAGTCCCGACGATCGTCGGGAGTTCCGACCATCGGAAGTCCCGACATTTGCTGGGAGTTCCGACACTGACTTTCCCCATGGACTTCTGACTCGTTGTGTACAGTGTTTTCTGTTGTAGTCGGAACTCCCGGGATCTGCGTCGGGACTTCCGACGTAGATCTGAACGGTTGGATTTTCACTTGGAGTATAAATACTCCTCTCTTCACTTCTAACCATTACGGACTCATTTCATAGTTGACTCACTTCGTGCTGAACAGCTCCCAAGCAACTAAAGCACCCCTCTCCTTCCCCCTTTGCTCCAATCTTCGATTCCCTTAGTTTTTGAGTAAAAGGAGAGTGGATTAAGTGAGAGCATCACTTTGGAAAGCTTGAGCACTTGATTTCTTCGTCAAGCCAGTTGATTTTGCGTCTATTACTCTTGGGGCTTTGCCCCTAGCCAGCTAGGCGTTGCCCTAGAGCTTCCATCTTGTGGAAGAACCTTGGGAAGTTTGTATCACCCTTCGATTTCTTAGTGGAAAGCTCAAGTGAACTTTGTGGTCGCTTTGAGAGAGGCAAGGAGGTGGAAAAGACTCCGACCTTAGTGGTCACCTCAACAACAAGGACGTAGGAGCTCCTTTATGGGGTTGCCGAACCTCGGGATAAATCCTTGTGTCCCGCGTGCTTATTGTTGTTGTGATTGCTTGAGATTACTTGTATGTGTTTTGTCTCCTTGTCTCCAAAATCTCCATTTTAGGGTTTGGACTCGATCTATGGTTTGGAGGCATTACGGCGTCAAGGGAGTGACCCAACATCTTCACCAAACCACTAGGAAGTGAGGTTGTAAGTTTATTTATCCGCAAAGTTAAATTTGGCACTGCTTTTGTAGTTCACATAGGCGTCGGAACTGCTGACGTTTGCGTCAGAACTTCTAACAATGTCGGGAGTTCCGACCCAAATGTCGGGACTTCCGACAGTGGCTGACAGATTTGAACTTAGCATTTGCAGTAAATTTTTAGATACACCTATTCACCCCCCCTCTAGGCTTTGTTAGATCCTTTCAATTGGTATCAGAGCGAGGTCTTCTCTTTGCGTTTCACCATGTGAGAAGAAACAATGTCAGAGACCGACAAGATGCAAGCCGTTGCCGTCGAAATGGCCAAGAAAATAGCTGAAGATTTGATGAGTACTCAAGTCAAGCTCTTTCAAGATGAAATGAAAAAGATGCAAGATGAAATGAGCAAGTTGAAGGAAGAATTGAGCAAGAAGGTTGATGATGCAATAAGTGGCAAGAATGATATTAGTGACAAGAATGATGCAAACAAAGATGCCGCTAGTGATATTGGAGCCGGTGAGCATGCTCATGGAAAAGGAATATATTCACACATGAGTTTTGACTATGGACAAATCATGAAAAGTTCAACACTCCATACTCCATCCGTCAATATTGGCAAGCCACCTCACTTTGATGGAACAAGATACACCGATTGGTCTTACAAGATGAAGATGCATCTAATAGCCGCAAGACTTTGGGAAGTTGTGGATGTTGGTGTGATGATTCCTACCGATGAAGATAGAGAGATAACTCCAGAAGAAGTGCACAACCTTCATCAAAATGCACAAGCCGTAGCATTGCTTGTGTCAAGCTTAGCTCCAGATGAGTTTAGAAAAGTAAATGGAATGGAAAGTGCAAAGCAAATTTGGGATACTTTGAAAGTATCATTTGAAGGAGATATAAGTGTGAGGAAAGGCAACATAGAGTTACTTCATGGTGAATTGGAAAGATTTGTATTCTTGCAAAATGAAACAACACAATCCATGTTTGATAGGCTCATGGCATTAGTCAACCGCATAAGAGCTCTTGGTAGCAACGAATGGGATGACAACAAAGTTGCTAGAAAGATGTTGAGAACCTATAGAGCCAAGAACAACATGCTAGCGTCCGTGATCATGGAAAGGCCCAGTTATGATGAGATGACACCTCAAGAAGTTCTTTCAAAGCTCAAGCATCATGAGTGTCTAGATGAAGATGCAATCAATGCTCACAATCAAAATCCTAATGCAATGGGATTCAACAAGAGTGTCGCCCTTAAAGCAACTCAACAACATGAAGGTCAAGTTTCAAGTCAAGAAAAGAAGAAGAAAGTGAAGGATGATTCCTCAAGTGGAGAAGAAGATTCCGATGCGGAGGTTGCATTTGTGATTAGAAATCTTAGAAAGTTTATGAAGAAGAAAAGCAATCGCAAGACCTATGGTGATGGTAAGAGAAGGTTCAAAAAGAGATTTTGCTATGGATGTGGTCAAGTTGGTCACTTCATAGCCGATTGTCCTAATGAGAAAAAGAAGCACAAGCATGACAAGGATGAAGATAAGAAGAACAAAGGCAAGAAGAGAGGTGAAGCTCATATTGGGGAAGAATGGGAGTCAAGTGATAGTAACTCAAGTGATGATGAGAAGAAGAAGAAGGGAGCCGCAAACATCGCTATCCACCACTCTTCTTCACCGACCATGATCTTCCCCTACTCAACTTTACCACCAAAGCTCTTCGCCAACCTATCTTCACCACCGAGGCTCTTCTCCAACCTCATCGACAACGACTACTACACTCCAACTTGTCTCATGGCAAAAGGGGAGAAGGTACATACTACACCCGTTTCCTCTAGTGATGAGTATGATAGTTGTGATGATAACATAGAAGAAATTGAAGCAACCATGATAAAGAAATTTGGTAAAAAGGCATTCACTAAAATAAAAATTCTAATGAAGAAATTAGAGAAGAGGGATAGATGCTTAGAGTTGCAAGGAGATATAATTACTCAAGAGAGAGAGAAAAACCTTGCACTTGAAGCATCTATCGCCGAGGAAAAGATGAAGGTTGAGAAGTTAACCGTTGAATTGTCTTTAGCCAATGACTCAATTGGGAAATTGACTGAGGAACATTCCTCGGTTAATGATCAAATAGCTAGCCTTAAGAATGAAAAGAGTATAGCTCAAGAAAGCCTCACAAGCTTGAAAGAAAAATATCAAAATCTTGAGCTAAACTATAGTACTCTTTGGGCTAGCACTTCAACTTCTCCTAAGGCAACCGAAGTCTCTAATGTCTCCACTAGTGATGGTTGTAAAAGATGCTATAAAATTGATGTAAATGCACATGCAACTAACCTTGTTGAGTTAGAGAAGAAAAACAAGGAGATTCATAGGTTGGAGATGATATTGAAGAATGGGTGTAAGTGTCAAGAGCAATCTAACAAGACTATATACAAGTCATCAAGGCACCCATCAATCAAGGAAGGCATTGGCTACAATAGGTATGATGGAAAGGCAAACGGAAGGAATATAATAAATGGTGTGCCTTGTGTGAAGTTCAACAAGGGCGTTGCTCTTGATGAGCTTATATGCAAGGCGAACAACAAGGTATACATTCCAAAGATTCAACCTACAAATACCAAGACAATCAAGACAAAGCAATCCGATGTCCTCAAGCCACAAGCACTACTTCCACGGTGCTATGCTAGTGACTATATGTGTTGTTGGGGCAAGGATGGCAAGATTGTGGTTAAGTATGTTGGTGCCCAAAAGAGAAAGGAAATTATGAGGAGTGTTTGGGTGCCCAAGTTTTATGTGACTAACCCCTTAGGACCCAAATCTTTTTGGGTACCTAAAACAAAAGCATAATTTGTTTTTGTAGGAATATTCCTCCGGTGGAACAAGTTGGGTGTTGGATAGTGGATGCACCAATCATATGACCGAAGAGAAGGACATGTTTACATCATTTCAACCAAGTCATGATCAAAGTGGAAATATTGTGTTTGGTGACAATGGAAAAGGTGAAGTACTCGGTTTGGGTAAAATTGCAATATCAAATGACAATTCCATTTCCAATGTCTTACTTGTGAATTCGTTAAGATACAATTTGTTGTCCGTTTCACAACTTTGTGAGATGGGTTACAATTGTCTCTTTACGGATAAGGGTGTGAAAGTCTATAGAAGGGAGGATTCCTCTATTGCATTTACGGGTCATTTGAAGGGGAAACTCTATCTAGTTGATTTCACATCAAATAGAGTAAATCCTGAGACTTGTTTAATGGCAAAATCTAGCATGGGTTGGTTATGGCATCGCCGACTTGCCCATGTTGGGATGAGGAACTTGGCCAAACTTCAAAAAGGCGAACACATCCTTGGACTAACAAATGTTTCTTTTGAGAAAGATAGGATTTGTAGCGCATGCCAAGCGGGAAAATAAGTTGGAGCTAAACATCCCGTCAAGAATGTTGTGACAACCGAAAGGCCATTGGAGTTGCTTCACATGGACATATTTGGACCCGTCGCTTATATAAGCATTGGTGGTAACAAATATGGCTTTGTAATTGTTGATGATTATTCTCGTTTCACTTGGGTATTCTTTTTGCGTGAAAAGAGTGAAGTCCAAGGAATTTTCAAGAAGTTTGCGAAAAGAGCCCAAAATGAGTTTGACGTCAAAATCAAAAGAGTAAGAAGTGACAATGGGACGGAGTTCAAGAACACCAACATTGAAGAGTTTCTTGATGAAGAAGGAGTCAAGCATGAGTTTTCAGTTCCATACACTCCACAACAAAATGGTGTTGTGGAGAGGAAAAACCGAACGCTCATAGAAGCCGCAAGAGCAATGTTGGATGAGTACAAGACCCCAACTAATTATTGGGCGGAAGCGGTCAACACGGCATGTCATGCCATCAACCGCTCATATCTTCACAAGACAAGAGAGAAGACCACCTACAAACTTCTAACCGGTAAAAAGCCTAAGGTGCACTACTTTAGAGTTTTTGGATCCAAGTGTTTCATACTTAACAAGAAATCCAAAAGTTCTAAGTTTGCACCAAAGGTTGATGAAGGTTTCATGCTTGGTTATGGTACTAACGAACATGGATATCGTGTTTTCAATAAAACCACCGGTTTGATTGAAATAGCGATAGACGTGACTTTTGATGAAACCGACGGCTCTCAAAAAGAGCAAGTCAATGTTGAGAATGTAGGTAATGAGGAAGCCCCACATGAAGCAATCAAGAAGCTTGCTATTGGTGAAGTGAAGCCCATTGAAGACGAAGATGAAGACCATGTTGTGCGTAATGATCTTGATCCAACCATTCATCATGTTTCATCAAATGAACATGGTGAAGCCTCTACAACAAGAAATAATCAAGATGGGAGATCAAATGAAGCACAAGGTCAATCTCATGAAGATGGTGTCAACAATGAGCGAGCTCAACCACAACTCAACAATGAAGAAAGAAGTGAAGTCAACCCTCCGCAAGCTCATGATTGTGATCTTCCAATCAATCATGACTGTGATGATGATGATGATGAGGTCCCTATCCAAAGATCAACTCAAGTGCCACATCCTAGAGTGCATCAATCCATTCAACGGGATCATCCCGTTGATAACATATTGGGGAGCATTCGACGAGGGGTAACTACACGTTCCCGTTTAACAAGTTTTTGTGAATATTACTCGTTTGTTTCTCCTTTGGAACCTCGTAGGGTGGAAGAGGCACTTGATGATCCGGATTGGATGATAGCCATGCAAAAGGAGTTAAATAACTTCACTCGGAATGAAGTCTGGTCCTTGGTGGAAAGACCCAAGCAAAATGTGATTGGAACCAAGTGGGTTTTCCGCAACAAGCAAGATGAGCATGGCGTGGTAACAAGGAACAAGGCAAGGTTGGTGGCTCAAGGATTCACTCAAATTGAAGGCTTGGATTTTGGGGAGACCTATGCACCGGTGGCTAGGCTAGAATCAATTCGTATTCTACTTGCCTACGCCGCCCATCATGATTTCAAGTTATATCAAATGGACGTGAAGAGTGCATTTCTCAATGGCCCCCTATCCGAGTTGGTGTATGTGGAGCAACCACCGGGCTTTGAAGACCCCAAGTATCCAAACCACGTCTACAAGCTCGACAAGGCGCTCTATGGGCTCGAACAAGCCCCTAGAGTTTGGTATGATTGTTTAAAGGATTTCCTACTCAAATAAGGTTTTGAGATCGGAAAGGCCGATGCTACTTTGTTTACTCGCAAAGTCAATAATGATATCTTTGTTTGCCAAATATATGTCGATGACATAATATTTGGTAGTACTAATGTGGCTTTTTGTGAGGAATTTAGTAGGATTATGACAAATAGGTTTGAGATGTCCATGATGGGAGAGTTGAAGTTCTTTCTTGGATTTCAAATCAAGCAACTCAAGGATGGCACGTTCATAAGTCAAACCAAGTACACCAATGACATGTTGAACAAGTTTAACTTGGACAAGGCCAAGCCCATCAAGACACCCATGCCAACCAATGGACATCTTGATCTTGATCAAGGAGGAAAGGACGTCGATCAAAAGGTATATCGCTCTGTAACACCCTAGGTGTTTGGCTTCCACTAATTGCATTTCATTTCATAAGCATGTGTATCATCTATGTCATCATTTCCATTGTCACTGAAACATACATATGCAACATTCGCACATTCTGTTTGTTTCGTATTGGGGTGCTTATGAATGATAGTAGTGCAACATATGAATGCAACATAAATTTCTCATACCTTGAAACATGGCAACATGGTAGAAATATGACAAGTGTAGAATAACAACCAAGCCATGAAACATATGAAACATTTCGTTGCAACATATGATTGAATTGTTTGTTTTAATTGTTTTATTCCATGTGATCATTAGAAGTGGTATAACAAGTTTGTAAAGTGGTTGATTATGGTCTAATACACCTTAACTACACTTAGGTTACTTGTTGGGACATTGTTCATGTAGATCAAAATGACCCAAATGCCCTCAAGTGTAAGTTTGACTTGAATTGACCCTTGGAGTCTCATTGTTTGACTGTTTAAAAAGTGCAACTTAGAGACCTTGCATGGCTGTGCACTCTTTACAAAAGTTGTAGCAAATTTATCAAGGAACAAAAGTTGTTTTATAGCCAAGTCATGAAAATGTGTGGAACATGGTCAAATATGGCCCACAAGTCAGAGATACATGCTGTTTTCAACACTTAGAAAAATATTCTAAGTCATAGTGTTTTCCAGTTGCATCAAGCCAACTTTAGCTTCATGTAACTTCGGATCCATGACGTTTTAGGTGTTTATCATTGAAAAGGAATTGTAGAGGGAAGATAGGTCTACAGCTTTGATGTTCATGTCTTCCACTAACTCATCACGGATTAGGAGATAATTATCGTCGAACATGCTCTGTCAGTCGGGACAATGGAGGACTGAATCGTGGTTTTCAGAAAAACTTCAGTAACGTTGTGGCCGACCGACGCAGAGGCTTGACGCTGTGTGTCCGCCACTCGTCGCTGGCTTGCTGTCGCGCTGGCCACACGCCGAGGCTGGCCTGACGCCGCTGCCGTTGCCCTCCATTTCAAGCCAGCGCCTGCCGACGCCTTCATCACTCCATTTTTCATTTCTCCGCCCCCCACAGCGCAGCACCGAGCCGCCCGCCATTGCCGCCGGAGCTTCGCTCTTGCCTAGCTCCTGTGTCTTGGCAAAAACGCGTTGCCCCGTCCGCCTGTAGCCCCGCCGTGATCCCCTTCACCTACTCCACCTCTCAGCCGGTTCAATCGTGCATCGGTAAGGGCCAATCGCCGGTTTTTCTCCCACCACAGCCATGGCGGAAGTTCGCCAGAGTTGGCGCTCCACGCGGCCAGCTGTCCGCGCGACCTTCCCATCCCTCCGCTGCCTGCAGCTAGGTCCAGTGAACACCGCCGAAGCTCGTAGCGCCATCCGTTAGGGCTGCGACGCCGTATCCTCACCGGAGCCGGCCGTGCCGTGGCCGTGCGCCGCCGCGCTCGTCGCTAACCCTAGTAGCCGCGGCGATAGCTTCGATTGAGGGTTCCACTAGGTGCGCGCGTGTGTGACGAACACGGTAGAGCCGATGGTCTCGCCGGAGGAACCACCGGCGGCGAGCTACGCCACCGATCGTCGCGCCTCCCCTGTTTCTCTCGCTGTCATGCGGGCCCTCCTTGTCAGTCGCTGACGCGCGTCACGGGAGTCCAGCTCGGGCCGCGCCGCGTCTTGGGCCGCGACTATGCGCTCGCGGGCCGCCGTTACGTGGGCTGGCCCAGCTGTGGCTGAGTTGTTTTTCCGATTTTGTTTTATTTATTTATTTCACAGATTTATGTACATCTTGAAAAATATGTAGCTCCTAGTATATAGATCCAAATGCTTTGGTTCTAATTTTGTTAAGTTCCTGGTCATGTCTAGTATTTAATAAAAATATAATAGGAGCACATGTTTTAGAAAACTTGGATGAATTAAATAGGAGTTTGAAATGTGTTTTTAGAAGCATGCAAACTTGTTTGAATTTTATCTTGAGTTTCTGTGGTCCAAAAATTATGAAATTTTGTGAGTCCTCTATTTTGGTTTAGTAGAGTCTCTGGTTAAAATTTCAGAGCTAGTGCATGTGTAGTTTTTAAGTTATAAAATTTCCTTTTATTGATAAGTGGATCTTGTGTGAATTTTCATAATTTTTCTATAGATCCAGTGAAGGTGAATTTTGATGGGTGCTATTATTAGGATAGAAGGATGCTAGGAAAAATGGGAAATCTGTTGCTTGACACTTTTCATTAGGATTTCTTAATTATGCCATTTTAAGCCATTATGCCTTATCATTTTTATGTAGACTGTTGTACTTACTCAATGGCTTTGAAATTTTTATGGTAGTCTATGTGAAGCATGAGATAGCTACTGTAATTTTTGTAGATTTTTCTGAATAGTTTTACTATATATTGCTTTAATCACCTAATTAACTAGATAAATTAGAAAAGGGTATTAAATAATTTATTTAGAAGTTAGCACTAGACTTTCTGATGTTTCTTAAGTATGAAAAACAAGTTGGTAAACTTGGTTTGGTCAAATTAGACTTTTGCACCATCATTAAATAATTAAGTTAGCAACCCTGTCATTGCGGGACAGATTCTAGGTCTACTAGAATTGGATTCGGTCAACTTCAGAATCATGCTTTGATATTTACAAATGAATTGTAGAGAATTTCATAAGCTTTCTAGAATGTCCTCTTGCGAGTCAATTGGAGTTATAGAACTCTGGTTATGATAAAATTAAGTTACTACTTGTTGCATATGAAGCTTTAACTGTTATTTTAAGTATGTCTTTACTATTCTAAGTTCATGGTACTGTTCCTAGGTGTTAGGCCTTTAACTGAAGATGAGCATCTTTATCTTAGGTTATGCAAATTAGGTAAGTTGCTCTTGTTATTTAAGTTGGATACAAGCTTAAAGTGATTTGAATAGAGCTAATTACTCGGTAAACGAGTGTCCAGTGATGCTTTCGTAAACACTCACTGTGATTCATCCATCATGCATCATGTCATTCTTATGCATTCATGATATTTATATTGTGCATCGGCATGCAATAGGTGTACTGGAAGGAGTAACCCTGCTGGAATTCGAGGAGCCGAGCGGGCAGTAGCAGCCGACACCGGAGATTCAGGAGGAGCAGCCTTTAGGAGAAGTGCCAGACGAGGTCGCTGTTGAGTGCCCTGACCACCGTCCTTGCAACTTTGTGAAAGGCAAGCCCTGGAGCATATTAAGCCTCCTATTTTCCAAACTGCAGTTACAGTATTATTATTATATATATTGTTGCATTAAGTTTAGGTGTTGGATGCAAACACTTGCTGCATTGGTTACCCATTCCTTGTCCAGATATTGTTACCCTGAATCCTATATAGCTCAGGCTCAAATAGTGCTTAGCCCTGCTTAAACTCGGTAGAAGTCGGGTGATTTCCTGTCACCTGCGAGATATAGGATGATACATGTGGCACGGTTGGCTATATTTGCTATCGTGGAAAAGAACCAATCTTAATTTGAAATGAAGACCGGACGGAGGCTTGCCGGTTTGCAGTGACTCCGTCTGTGTCGATTAAGGACTGAATCTTGGAGCCTTTCCTGTTCATGTTGAACGCATGCCTCTCTCTTAGTTGGCCGGCCTAAAGACCGACCGCGAAGCCGAGTAGCTCAACTCAGGCCGGGAGTCGATAAGTATAAAGTACGCCTCGGAAGGGAGCCGTAGGCGTGAGTCCAAGGGCAGGTGATTTAAAAGTCCTGGTCGTCCTGGCAGAAGGGTAATCCCTGAGAGTGCTGGCGCTGATCGAACCCGCGAATTTGGTTCCTGAGTTGTACCAAAGGTGACCTACGGCTACTCTTGCAAAGTATGCCAGGGTGAGGGTTAGGAATACCCCCTCAGCTGAGTTGTAATTCGATTCGAATCGCCGTCTCACCCGGTTAGTGAGAACTTGACGGGCTTATCTCCAATGTAGACATACTAAATAACTTAATGGTTCGGAAATGATGATATGATGATGACAGCCTTATTATACCTGCTATGGTTAATATTGTTTGCTCCTAATAAGTGAGTGCTCTAGTACAGGTGCTAATCTAGTAGACAGGTAAATAATGATAAGCTTGATGCTAAGTTTAAATTGGTTACTGTAATCATAAGCTCTTTTATGCAACTGTGTCAAGCTAGCCCACCTGAAAAGCCTTGCATGATCCTTGGTGTCTTTATTTCTATTTTTGTCGGGTAAGTCTTGCTGAGTACCTTCTCGTACTCAGGGTTTATTTCCCACCAGTTGCAGATGACCAGTTCTACTTTGGTTGTTGCAAGTACTGCCTTCTCCCTGCTGGGGATGAAGACTAGACCGTTGGGCGTGGTTTCTACTAGTTCTCGTACCTGATAATGCTTTTGTGGGACATGACTCTGATCTTGGCAATGTATTTGAAAACTATGATATTTTGTACTAAACTATGTTGCTTCCGCACACTCAAACTTGGTTTGTAATATTTATTTGAACTCTGATGGATGTAATTCGAATGCTACTTATGAAATGTTGTAACGGATGATGTGTTGTGTTGAATCATTACGATCTGGGTTTGTATGTCGAGAGTTGGTTGAAATCCTTCGTGATTTCCGGACTACCGAGATTATGGGAGCCTAAGTACAGGAATTTGATCGCTTCGGTGATTGTTTTTGTACTTACGTTCTTATGATTTGGTCGGTTCTGTTACAGCTGGCATCAGAGCAAGATTTGGCACTAAACACATCATTTGTGTATTTAAAACAAAAGTATTTGTGAAAATCCTTCATTAAATACTAAGTATTGCCAGTGGTCATATCCCTTATGCCCAAATAAGGACTCTTAGGTGGCTTATTAAAGTACTAACTTGGGGGTTCCTGCTTGTTTTCTGTTTCGTCGTCCATACGGCGTGCTATTGTATGGATGCCATCCGCTTGGGTGGTAATGTATGGATCAAAATACCTCTACGCTCTGGTAAGTGTGAGTTGTGAGAGCATGACCGTCCAACCATCGGTCTAAGGGAGAGTAGTTGTGGTTACTCGCATACTTACATGTTTAAGCATGCACCTATGAGAGTACTTAATTATGGGTATCTCTGACGGGTAGCTGTGATACTAGAGTATATGCATCAGGGGATGTATGTATGAAAGTATTTAGTTTACTGCTTGTTTTCTATGCTTTTTGGGAAATTATTGGGCTGAAATGAAATTCTCTGCAGGTACACTAACAACGTATCGTTGTAGATCGACTAGCTACCATATACGAGAGAACGTATGTATGCCACCGTATATTCGCTAGCCTTTAAATTTTTCTAGGTTTGTGAGGACGTACGGATCGTGCATGCATCATGTTCAAGCATACATGGCATTTCTTGCATTACTCCCTCCTTTAAAATTGATGGTCCTGAATAATTAAATTTCGTATCCCTTAAATGATTCTCCCCTTACGTTGTAACTTTTTGCTACAGATGGCGCGCACGAAACGCACCGCTCGCAAGTCCGCTGGAGGTAGGGCGCCTCGTCACTGTTTAGCTCCTCGTGAGTCCCGTCCTGAGCCTACTGAGGTGGAAAGGCTGAGGGCAGAGCTGGCTCAGGTAACTGCTGAAAGGACTGTAGTTCAGCAGCGTTTGGAGCAAGTCATGCAGGAACGGGATCAAGAAAACCTGGAAGTTCAGAGGTTGACAATTGCTCACCGCAACTGTGAGCGTATGTTGGTTCACATGCTGAACCAACGGAATGAAGCCTGGCACGAGGAGAATGTGTTGAGAGCGAGGCAGGTTGAGTTAGAGCAGCAGTTGGCGGCTGCAGAAGAGTACAATGACAATCTCCATGAGGAGGTTCACCTACTGCATAATCAACTTCACCCTATCCTGCCGCCTGATGATGAGAATGAGATGGGTTCTGGTGTCATCATGGCTGAAGGTGATGATGACATGGAAGTCAATGGACCTGAGGATGCTCCACCTGATGAGGAGTTAGAGCCTCCTAGTGATGAAGATGGAGGAGAAATCTTCGACATCGACTCCGAGGACGATGCATAGTTTAGCTTGCCACTGAGCTAATGCGATAGATCTAGTCTTTTGTTGATCCTCATGCATGAACGAGTAACTTTGTAGCAAGTTAATCGTTGGGATGTAATATCAAAACCTATGTTACCTTTGATGTAAGTTGGAACCACTATGGCTTGGATGTAACCTATTGAACGTATTATGCTCCACGTATGTGAGCATTTGATGAATTTCGCCTTTTGCGGTCTATGGATCTCGTTGTTGGTTAAGTTCATCGCATTTATATGTCAATTGATGCGCTTGATGAGTTGGGTGATTGTGATGAATGATTGTGCCTCTGTTGATTATTGAATGCATTCCCTCTAATGGACTCAGTTTGGCATAATCATACAGTTCATCTACAAAAATTTCCACATCGTCAGTGCTCATTGGCTATACTTTTTGCAGATGGCTCATAACCTTCGTCGTGGTCGTGGCATGGGAAATGAGGAACAACCACCTCCGCCACCGCCCACACCAGCTGAGCTAATGCAGACAATTGTGGAAAGTCAGCGCATGCTAGCTGAGGCTATGCGCCAGATGGCAGACCGTGAGGACCGGCATGTCCGCCAGGGACCCGAACTGAACCAGTATAGTAGTTTTAAGGACTTTATGGACACAAAGCCTCCTATCTTTCGTGAGGCAGAAGAACCCTTACAAGCAGACGAATGGTTGAGCACGATAGAGCAAAGATTTGGATTGCTCCGTTTGACTGAAAGCATGAAGGCTACGTATGCAGGGCACCAGCTCCAAGGCCCTGCAGGCATTTGGTGGACCCATCACAGGACCACCTTCCCTGCTAACATTGAGATTGTCTGGAACCAGTTCCAGGCAGCCTTCAGGGGACACTTTATCCCTCCTGGTCTCATGGCCATCAAGCATACTGAGTTTATGAAGCTCACCCAAGGCAATAAGAGTCTCAATGAGTACCTCTAGGCATTCAACAACTTGGCAAGATATGCTCCTGAGTTTGTCGATACTGACGCCAAGAGAATAGCTAGCTTCAAGAGGGGACTTTCCCCAAAACTGATGAAGTCAATGGGCAACTGCAAGTGTGTCACCTTCAATGAGTTTATCAGTGACACTCTGACTCAGGAGAACAATGACAAGATTTATGCTGCTTCCAAGAACCGGAAAAGGAACTTTGAGGCTGGTGCTTCCCAGTCTAAGGCTCCAATGGTATCTAAGGCCCCGTACCGTCCACCCAATGCTAATGTTCAGTACCGCCCACCTCAGAAGAAGAACTGAGCTAAAACCGGTTTCCGCAAGGGGTATACAATTTCCTTGCCGAAGAATACATCTGGGCAGAATAGTTCCAATGTTCCACCAGCAAACAGGCCGTGCTGGAACTGTAACCAGCCTGGTCATTGGGCAAATAGATGTCCCCATCCTCCCAAGAATGCTCAAGGAAACGTCCGTCAGGGGCGTGTTCACTATACTACAGTGGAGGAAATTCCTGCAGGTGAAGTGGTCACCGCTGGTAAGTTCCTTGTTAATGATCACCCTGCAGTTGTGCTCTTTGATTCTGGTGCTTCGCATTCCTTTGTGAGTTCTACTTTTGCATCTAAGCATCAGATGAATGTGATTACAATTGTCAGGGGGGGTTTTTGTATTAGTGCTGCTGGGAATAATATCATGACTAATCAAGTAGTTAAAGATGTAAAGATTGAGATTGGGGATCGAGAGTTCCTTGTGGATCTTGTAGTTCTACCGGGGGTAGGAATCGATGTAATCCTAGGAATGAAGTGGATGAGCGGGAATGGAGTGTTGATCGATACATCAACCCGTGTGGTTATGTTGAGGGATCCTGTGGATAAGAAAGGTTTTCTAGTGCAGTTACCTCGTGATATTGCTATCCATAGTACAGCCAATGCTACCTTAGCCAAAGCCATTAAGGATCTACCGGTTGTCTGTGAGTTTCCAGATGTCTTTCCTGATGACTTGCCTGGATTACCTCCGGACCGTGATGTAGAATTCAAGATAGAGCTTATTCCGGGTACGGCTCCTATTTCTCGAAGGCCCTATAGAATGCCGCCCAATGAGTTGGCTGAGCTGAAGAGTCAGTTGAATGAGCTATTGAAGAAAGGGTTGATTCGACCTAGTTCTTCTCCTTGGGGTTGTCCAGCTATATTTGTGAAGAAGAAGGACGAGTCTCTATGCATGTGCGTGGATTATCGCCCCCTTAATGCTGTTACTATCAAGAACAAATACCCTCTTCCTCGCATCGATATTCTGTTTGATCAGCTTTCTAAAGCTAGGGCATTCTCCAAGATCGATTTGCGGTCTGGCTACCATCAGATAAAAATTCGTCCTGAAGATATACCTAAGACAGCTTTCTCTACTCGTTATGGCTTGTTTGAATACCTCGTCATGTCATTTGGGTTGACAAATGCTCCGGCACACTTTATGTACCTGATGAATTCTGTATTCATGCCAGAATTGGACAAATTTGTTGTCGTGTTCATTGATGATATCCTGGTATATTCTTAGAATGAAGAAGAGCATGTTGACCATCTGAGAATTGTGTTAACTCGGTTACGTGACAACCAGCTTTATGCTAAGTTCAGCAAGTGCGAGTTCTGGTTGAACAAGATACCTTTTCTTGGTCATGTATTATCTAGTGATGGAATTTCGGTTGACCCTACTAAGGTGCAAGAAGTTCTTGAGTGGAAGGCACCTACTACGGTCAGAGAAGTCCAAAGTTTTCTGGGTCTGGCTGGCTATTATCGTCGCTTTATTCCGGATTTCTCAAAGATCGCCAAGCCCATGACTCGACTACTGCAAAAGGATGAGAAGTTTGAGTGGACTCCGAAGTGTGAAGAGGCTTTCCACATTTTTCAGACCTTGCTAACCTCTGCTCCTGTATTGGCACAACCTGACATCGAAAAGCCTTTTGATGTCTACTGCGATGCATGTGGTACTGGTTTGGGGTGTGTCCTTATGCAGGAAGGCCGAGTAATTGCTTATGCTTCGCGCCAGCTCCGAAAGCATGAGGTCAACTATCCTACCCATGACTTAGAGCTAGCCGCAGTTGTTCATGCCCTGAAGATCTGGAGACATTACTTGCTGGGTAATGTATGCAACATCTATACTGACCATAAAAGCCTCAAGTACATTTTTACTCAACCCGAGTTGAATATGCGTCAACGACGATGGTTAGAATTGATCAAAGACTACAACCTTCAAGTGCATTACCATCCTGGTAAGGCAAATGTTGTTGCTGATGCCTTAAGCAGAAAGGCCCATTGCAATTCCTTAGTTAGTGAAGACTTTCATCTGGCACACCTCCTTCATCCTGTAGTACTCCACAATATCACTGTGGATTGCTCTCTTAGAAGTCGAATTATCGAGCTCCAGAAGACGGATGTGGGTGTATTTCACATCAAGCAGAAAATGAAAGAGACAGAGACCAAGCACTTTAAAGTCGATGACAAGGGAATTCTCTGGTTTAATGATAGGCTTGTGGTACCCAAAGATAAAGAACTTAGAAATCAAATTATGAATGAAGCCCATTCTTCAAAATTGTCCATCCATCCTGGTAGCAGTAAAATGTATCAAGATCTCAAGCTGTATTATTAGTGGACCAAGATGAAGAAAGAAATCGCAGCTTATGTGGCAAGGTGTGATAACTGTTGCAGAGTCAAGGCTATTCACATAAGGCCCGGACTATTGCAGCCACTATCTATTCCTGGCTGGAAGTGGGAAGAAATTAGCATGGATTTTATTGTTGGATTACCCACTACCAAAAAGAGTTGTGATTCTATCTGGGTTATCGTAGATCGTCTAACTAAATCTGCTCACTTTATTCCGGTCAAGTCTACCTATCATCCTCACAATTATGCTGAGATTTATTTTCAACAAGTGGTACGTCTCCATGGTGTACCCAAATCCATTGTTTCGGATAGAGGACCTCAGTTCACGGCTCGTTTTTGGGAGTGCTTACATCAGAATCTTGGCACTCATCTAATCCACAGTTCTGCCTATCATCCGCAAACATCAGGACAGACTGAGCGTGTTAATCAAATTCTGGAAGACATGCTTAGAGCTTGTCTTATCTCTTGCAAAGGCTCTTGGGAAGACTGGTTACCTCTCGCTGAATTCTCTTATAACAACCGTTATCAAGAGAGTATCAAAATGGCTCCTTTTGAAGCTCTTTATGGCCGCAAGTGTAGAACTCCTTTGAACTGGGTGGAACCCGGAGAAAGAAGATTCTATGGTATTGATTTTGTAAAAGAAGCCGAAGAGCAAGTCCGAACTATACAGAAGAATATGACTGCCGCTTAGGCCAGACAAAAGAGCTATGCTGACAAGAGGAGAAAACCTATTGAGTTTGAAGTAGGTGACCATGTTTATCTGAAGGTATCCCCTATGAAAGGAGTCAAGCGTTTTGGAATTAAAAGGAAGCTTGAGCCTCGATATGTTGGACCCTACCGCATTATCGAGAAAAGTGGAAGAGTAGCCTATAAACTCGATCTACCCCGTGAGATGGGAGCTATATTTCCAGTATTCCATGTGTCCCAGCTGAAGAAGTGTCTTCGTATTCCCGAGGAAAGAATAGCAACAAGGAAAGTCAACTTGAAATCTGATCTTTCTTATGAGGAAAAGCCCGTGCAAGTTCTGGATACTCAAGAAAGAGTGACTCGTACACGAGTGGTTAAGTTATACAAGGTAGTTTGGAGTAATCATAGTGAACGGGATGCAACCTGGGAGCGGGAAGATTATTTAAAAGAAAACTATCCAGCTTTCTATGTTAAATGGTACGCTTTCCAAATCTCGGGATGAGATTTTTCTAAGGGGGGAAGGCTGTAACACCCTAGGTGTTTGGCTTCCACTAATTGCATTTCATTTCATAAGCATGTGTATCATCTATGTCATCATTTCCATTGTCACTGAAACATACATATGCAACATTCGCACATTCTGTTTGTTTCGTATTGGGGTGCTTATGAATGATAGTAGTGCAACATATGAATGCAACATAAATTTCTCATACCTTGAAACATGGCAACATGGTAGAAATATGACAAGTGTAGAATAACAACCAAGCCATGAAACATATGAAACATTTCGTTGCAACATATGATTGAATTGTTTGTTTTAATTGTTTTATTCCATGTGATCATTAGAAGTGGTATAACAAGTTTGTAAAGTGGTTGATTATGGTCTAATACACCTTAACTACACTTAGGTTACTTGTTGGGACATTGTTCATGTAGATCAAAATGACCCAAATGCCCTCAAGTGTAAGTTTGACTTGAATTGACCCTTGGAGTCTCATTGTTTGACTATTTAAAAAGTGCAACTTAGAGACCTTGCATGGCTGTGCACTCTTTACAAAAGTTGTAGCAAATTTATCAAGGAACAAAAGTTGTTTTATAGCCAAGTCATGAAAATGTGTGGAACATGGTCAAACATGGCCCACAAGTCAGAGATACATGCTGTTTTCAACACTTAGAAAAATATTCTAAGTCATAGTGTTTTCCAGTTGCATCAAGCCAACTTTAGCTTCATGTAACTTCGGATCCATGACGTTTTAGGTGTTTATCATTGAAAAGGAATTGTAGAGGGAAGATAGGTCTACAGCTTTGATGTTCATGTCTTCCACTAACTCATCACGGATTAGGAGATAATTATCGTCGAACATGCTCTGTCAGTCGGGACAATGGAGGACTGAATCGCGGTTTTCAGAAAAACTTCAGTAACGTTGTGGCCGACCGACGCAGAGGCTTGACGCCGCGTGTCCGCCACTCGTCGCTGGCTTGCTGTCGCGCTGGCCATGCGCCGAGGCTGGCCTGACGCCGCTGTCGTTGCCCTCCATTTCAAGCCAGCGCCTGCCGACGCCTTCATCACTCCATTTTTCATTTCTCCGCCCCCCCACAGCGCAGCACCGAGCCACCCGCCATTGCTGCCGGAGCTTCGCTCTCGCCTAGCTCCCGTGTCTTGGCAAAAACGCGTTGCCCCGTCCGCCTGTAGCCCCGCCGTGATCCCCTTCACCTACTCCACCTCTCAGCCGGTTCAATCGTGCATCGGTAAGGGCCAATCGCCGGTTTTTCTCCCACCACAGCCATGGCAGAAGTTCGCCGGAGTTGGCGCTCCACGCGGCCAGCTGTCCGCGCGACCTTCCCATCCCTCTGCTGCCTGCAGCTAGGTCCAGTGAACACCGCCGAAGCTCGTAGCGCCATTCGTTAGGGCTGCGACGCCGTATCCTCGTCGGAGCCGGCCATGCCGTGGCCGTGCGCCGCCGTGCTCGTCGCTAACCCCAGTAGCCGCGACGATAGCTTCGATTGAGGGTTCCACTAGGTGCGCGCGTGTGTGACGAACACGGTAGAGCCGATGGTCTCGCCGGAGGAACCACCGGCGGCGAGCTACGCCACCGACCGTCGCGCCTCCCCTGTTTCTCTCGCTGTCATGCGGGCCCTCCTTGTCAGTCGCTGACGCGCATCGCGGGAGTCCAGCTCGGGCCGTGCCGCGTCTTGGGCCGCGACTGTGCGCTCGCGGGCCGCCGTTACGTGGGCTGGCCCAGCTGTGGCTGAGTTGTTTTTCCGATTTTGTTTTATTTATTTATTTCACAGATTTATGTACATCTTGAAAAATATGTAGCTCCTAGTATATAGATCCAAATGCTTTGGTTCTAATTTTGTTAAGTTCCTGGTCATGTCTAGTATTTAATAAAAATATAATAGGAGCACATGTTTTAGAAAACTTGGATGAATTAAATAGGAGTTTGAAATGTGTTTTTAGAAGCATGCAAACTTGTTTGAATTTTATCTTGAGTTTCTGTGGTCCAAAAATTATGAAATTTTGTGGGTCCTCTATTTTGGTTTAGTAGAGTCTCTGGTTAAAATTTTAGAGCTAGTGCATGTGTAGTTTTTAAGTTATAAAATTTCCTTTTATTGATAAGTGGATCTTGTGTGAATTTTCATAATTTTTCTATAGATCCAGTGAAGGTGAATTTTGATGGGTGCTATTATTAGGATAGAAGGATGCTAGGAAAAATGGGAAATCTGTTGCTTGACACTTTTCATTAGGATTTCTTAATTATGCCATTTTAAGCCATTATGCCTTATCATTTTTATGTAGACTGTTGTACTTACTCAATGGCTTTGAAATTTTTATGGTAGTCTATGTGAAGCATGAGATAGCTACTGTAATTTTTGTAGATTTTTCTGAATAGTTTTACTATATATTGCTTTAATCACCTAATTAACTAGATAAATTAGAAAAGGGTATTAAATAATTTATTTAGAAGTTAGCACTAGACTTTCTGATGTTTCTTAAGTATGAAAAACAAGTTGGTAAACTTGGTTTGGTCAAATTAGACTTTTGCACCATCATTAAATAATTAAGTTAGCAACCCTGTCATTGCGGGACAGATTCTAGGTCTACTGGAATTGGATTCGGTCAACTTCAGAATCATGCTTTGATATTTACAAATGAATTGTAGAGAATTTCATAAGCTTTCTAGAATGTCCTCTTGCGAGTCAATTGGAGTTATAGAACTCTGGTTATGATAAAATTAAGTTACTACTTGTTGCATATGAAGCTTTAACTGTTATTTTAAGTATGTCTTTACTATTCTAAGTTCATGGTACTGTTCCTAGGTGTTAGGCCTTTAACTGAAGATGAGCATCTTTATCTTAGGTTATGCAAATTAGGTAAGTTGCTCTTGTTATTTAAGTTGGATACAAGCTTAAAGTGATTTGAATAGAGCTAATTACTCGGTAAACGAGTGTCCAGTGATGCTTTCGTAAACACTCACTGTGATTCATCCATCATGCATCATGTCATTCTTATGCATTCATGATATTTATATTGTGCATCGGCATGCAATAGGTGTACCGGAAGGAGTAACCCTGCTGGAATTCGAGGAGCCGAGCGAGCAGCAGCAGCCGACACCGGAGATTCAGGAGGAGCAGCCTTTAGGAGAAGTGCCAGACGAGGTCGCTGTTGAGTGCCCTGACCACCGTCCTTGCAACTTTGTGAAAGGCAAGCCTCGGAGCATATTAAGCCTCCTATTTTCCGAACTGCAGTTACAGTATTATTATTATATATATTGTTGCATTAAGTTTAGGTGTTGGATGCAAACACTTGCTGCATTGGTTACCCATTCCTTGTCCAGATATTGTTACCCTGAATCCTATATAGCTCAGGCTCGAATAGTGCTTAGCCCTGCTTAAACTCGATAGAAGTCGGGTGATTTCCTGTCACCTGCGAGATATAGGATGATACATGTGGCACGGTTGGCTATATTTGCTATCGTGGAAAAGAACCAGTCTTAATTTGAAATGAAGACCGGACGGAGGCTTGCCGGTTTGCAGTGACTCCGTCTGTGTCGATTAAGGACTGAATCTTGGAGCCTTTCCTGTTCATGTTGAACGCATGCCTCTCTCTTAGTTGGCCGGCCTGAAGACCGACCGCGAAGCCGAGTAGCTCAACTCAGGCCGGGAGTCGATAAGTATAAAGTACGCCTCGAAAGGGAGCCGTAGGCGTGAGTCCAAGGGCAGGTGATTTAAAAGTCCTGGTCGTCCTGGCAGAAGGGTAATCCCTGAGAGTGCGGGCGCTGATCGAACCCGCGAATTTGGTTCCTGAGTTGTACCAAAGGTGACCTACGGCTACTCTTGCAAAGTATGCCAGGGTGAGGGTTAGGAATACCCCCTCAGCTGAGTTGTAATTCGATTCGAATTGCCGTCTCTCCCGGTTAGTGAGAACTTGATGGGCTTATCTCCAATGTAGACACACTAAATAACTTAATGGTTCGGAAATGATGATATGATGATGACAGCCTTATTATACCTGCTATGGTTAATATTGTTTGCTCCTAATAAGTGAGTGCTCTAGTACAGGTGCTAATCTAGTAGACAGGTAAATAATGATAAGCTTGATGCTAAGTTTAAATTGGTTACTGTAATCATAAGCTCTTTTATGCAACTGTGTCAAGCTAGCCCACCTGAAAAGCCTTGCATGATCCTTGGTGTCTTTATTTCTGTTTTTGTCGGGTAAGTCTTGCTGAGTACCTTCTCGTACTCAGGGTTTATTTCCCACCTGTTGCAGATGACCAGTTCTACTTTGGTTGTTGCAAGTACTGCCTTCTCCCTGCTGGGGATGAAGACTAGACCGTTGGGCGCGGTTTCTACTAGTTCTCGTACCTGATAATGCTTTTGTGGGACATGACTCTGATCTTGGCAATGTATTTGAAAACTATGATATTTTGTACTAAACTATGTTGCTTCCGCACACTCAAACTTGGTTTGTAATATTTATTTGAACTCTGATGGATGTAATTCGAATGCTACTTATGAAATGTTGTAACGGATGATGTGTTGTGTTGAATCATTACGATCTGGGTTTGTATGTCGAGAGTTGGTTGAAATCCTTCGTGATTTCCGGACTACCGGGATTATGGGAGCCTAAGTACAGGAATTTGATCGCTTCGGTGATTGTTTTTGTACTTACGTTCTTATGATTTGGTCGGTTCTGTTACACGCTCCATGATTGGATCACTCCTTTACCTTTGTGCATCTAGGCCCGATATTATGCTTAGCGTATGCATGTGTGCAAGATTTCAAGCTAATCCAAAAGAATGTCATTTGATGGCCGTTAAGAGAATTTTTCGGTATTTAGTGCACACTCCTAATCTTGGCTTGTGGTATCCTAAGGGCTCCACTTTTGAGTTACTTGGCTATTCCGATTCGGATTATGCCGGTTGCAAAGTAACCCGAAAGAGTACTACCGGAACTTGCCAATTTATTGGTCGTTCCTTGGTGTCTTGGAGCTCTAAGAAGCAAAATTCCGTTGCTTTGTCCACCGCCGAAGCCAAGTATGTGGCGGCCGGCGCTTGTTGTGCCC